>NW_027069656.1:1009197-1029923 GCF_002906115.3 Quercus suber | reverse complement strand
TTTTTTTTTTTTTTTTTGAGAAAATCACTTAGTATATAATGAATGTATTTATGAACGCCATTAATTGTATTTGTGACAAGGCTATAATATTATTTTTTAATAGTCCAAATTAAAATTGTATTCGTCGAAAAACAAAAGAAGTCCCAATCAAAAAGACTTTTTTTAGAAACCAATCAAGAAGATTTTGAATACCATAAATTTGAGTGGGGTAGTTGATGATAATGACTGGTAGCATTTTCCTTGGGCCAGAGATTTTGAATACCATAAAATATTTTTTATCCTTCCATTTTTCTATCATCCAAACCAAACGCACCCCAAAAGAATATAGCCAACTTTCCAATGATTCTTTCTTTATCAAAAAATGTTTGACATATAATATAATACACCTAATAAGTACATGATGAATTATCAAGAGACTTACAATTAGCACTTTTAGATGTTTTCAATGAAATGTACGAGGTTCAAATTTTTCCTCCTCAATTATCAAAGGATGCTCACAATATGAGTATGACTATACAGGGAGTCAGCATGTGCTTTCCTTCTTTTTTCCTTCTGCTGGATTTGGCATTTGCTTTCATTTGAAATGGAGATACTCCATTTCATTGTTAAAAGTTTATTTCCTCGATAATATGACAATACTAGAGAGTAGAGACTTCTTTAAATTAATAGTAGTTAATCTGAATTATTAAATGAATTCCTCTTAAATAGAGTGGATGTAATACATGTCAATAACACCATATGTTAGACATGGTGATGATGTAAAATACTATGTGGGGGAATCAATGACACTATATTCATGGCAGATGGCACAATGGAGAGAAGACTTTTCCAAAACTATTTCTACCAAAAATCTATCTTCCTGCAATTCACGACTTTGATAGACTTATACATAGTGATTTAAGTGGTCAATCAAAGAAAAAATCAGCAATAGGCCAGAGCTTTAAGAAAAGTAATTCAACCTTTCCACAAAGAAAGTGATGCGTGTGTGTGTGTTTTCTAAGAAATGGAACGCAGTATTTGAAGGTGTATGTTATTTTAACCATTAAAATATTTAAATGGAATCAAAGATCTGAGTTCTAATTCTGTTTATACTTGGGTTGAAGGATTTATGGATAGAGGGAGGACACCCAATTGGGTTGCCCAAATTTTAGAGAGAAGCTTTTTGTTTTCTTACTTGAAATTTCAAGCAGTAACAGTACCTACCATTTTAAAGGTGGTTAGATTTTCCTGTAATGCTGTTCCGCGTTTCAATTAAATTTTGTAGGTGAACCATACAGAAGAAACTGAGAGAATCAGGTGTTTTTCTTTTCTCCTCTTGGATTGAAAGATTAAAATAGGCTGATAATGAAAGTGCTTATGGTTCAAAAGCTGACATAAGTCGATTATTTGATGTTTGATTGGTCTCAAATTTGAGGTTTGCATCTCTCTTATATGGATGGAGGAAAAAGTTGGGGAAACATTTCTTAAATATTTGGATCTTGGTACTGGCTTGTCTAATGTGGTTTGTCTGGTGGAAATGTAACAATTGTACTTTTGAAGATGCTGTAAAACAAGTAGATTATTTGATGTTTGATTGGTCTCAAATTTGAGGATTCACGCAATATACTTCCATTTTTTATTTTCAACATTCTATTGGAATTTTTATTTGATTTGATTGTAATTGTTTCTAGTACTTTGTGTTTATCATCGCGAAAATGAAGTACCATTTTTATCAAAAGAAAAAATTTGTTATGTATCAAAAAAAAAAATTCTTGTTGCAGATTATGTATCAAAGATGTGTGCACCCTAAACATTAAATATCTTCTGATCCATGCTTAGACCTATTTGGCTAACTTGATAAACAAATCTTTGTTTGTGTGAATTCTCTTAGGTTTGATGAATGCTGCATTAATGGTGATACCAACACTGATCTATTTTACTTTTTAGCTGCTAATGATTTGTAGTCAGCGGCATCATTTACATGCATGTCTTGTCATCATAGGTATTAGAAGACATTGCAAGGTTTTTGAAGACAAACTGTCAAGCTAGATTGCATAAATCCTCTACAGGTGTTGATTTTGTTCTTGAGTGTGCTAATTGAGAGGCTTAGGGGGTGTTTGGATTTTATGTTTCCATAACTCATAACTTTGTTTCCATTTCCCATAACTCAAAAATGGTGGGATCAATGACTAAGAGACTTGTTTGGATTTTGTTTCCAATTATTGTTTCCATCACTCAATTATCTGATTTTTTAGTAATGAGTTATGAAAATTGAAACACATTTTAGGTGTTTTCAGTTTCTATAACTCTGTTTTTAATGGCATTTCTATAATTAAAACTACATACTAGGTCCCACTGTCAAAGTTAGCCGCAACTTTTGACCTCCCCACCCTTTTTTTTTTCTTCACTGGGTTCGGTGAGTTTGGTTTCTTCATCTTCTTTTCTTTCTTTTTTTCTTTTTTCCTTTCACACTAGGTGGCTTCTTCCTCTTCTTTTTTTTTTTTTTTTTTTCTTTTCCCTTTCACGCTAGATCTTGGGTCTTCTTCATTAAGGTTTTTTTTTTTCTTCTTCTTCTTCTTCTTCTTCTTCTTCTTCTTTCACTAGGTTCAGGTTTTTGGATTTTTTTTTTTTTCCTTCTTCTTTCACTAGGTTCAGGTCTTCTTTCACTAGGTTCGGGTTTTTGGGTTTCTTTTTTTCACTAGGTTTGGTGAGTTTGGGTACTGGAGGTTGAAGAAAAAAAAAAACTAAAAGTTACACCAAGTTACGGGTATGGGGCCCACAAATAGTTGAAAATTTTGAGTGATGACAAGTTAAGTGATAGTGCCAAACAGATTTCATGTGGGGAGTTAGGGTATTTTAAGTGATGAGTGATAAGTGACGAAAATTGAGTGAGGAGTGATGAGTGATGAAAAAAAAAATCCAAATAGGGCCTTAATCTTGATGTTGGAGCATGGTTAATGTACTTAAATGCAAAATTTAGAATTTATATTATTTTTTGTGATGTTCTTCCAATTATTTGAAGTTTGCTGCCATTGAGTCACATAGGATGATAAGAATGAAAAAGTAAACATTCAAATTGGACTCACATGACCGAAAAACCCAAATGTTCTCTTTCGCCAAAGCCCGAAGCCTGAAGCCCGAGAACCATTTTAAAAGTTATTCGTTCACTGCTTTAAGGCCAAACCCAAATTCCTAAGAACTTTTGGATTGGGTTTGATTTTGTATTGGCTTGGGCTTTAGGGTAAATATGTAATCAGCTAGTTTTTAACTCTTGAAATTATTTAGGATTTACAATTGTTCCACTGGATTTTGAACCAAGTATCGATTTGGTTTTCATACTTTTGTTAGGTTTTAATGAAAAATACTAATAAAATATTTAATTTGTCACAAGCCAAATACTAAGGGGATTCAATTCATGGTGATCAAATTGACACAAACGTCAAAGTTTAAGGGTAATATTTGTGGTAAACCTCAAGTTATTTCAAGCCCTGTAGGCTGTAGGATTCCCATACCAAAGTGCACTGAGAGG
Source organism: Quercus suber (assembly GCF_002906115.3). Taxonomy (NCBI): domain Eukaryota; kingdom Viridiplantae; phylum Streptophyta; class Magnoliopsida; order Fagales; family Fagaceae; genus Quercus; species Quercus suber. The sequence continues at coordinate 1,026,415 of NW_027069656.1, read as the reverse complement.
CAATAGCAGGCAGATCAGATTAGTACAAGAAACTATTATGTTTGCACATGTGACACTACCACTTATTTATTTTGTAAATCCAGATAGCGCCTCTCATAATATAGACTCACATTGCCATAAAACAAAAGCAGACATAAGTCCACAGGCGGACTATCAAATTAATAACCTCGAATTAACAAGGGTTTCTTGAATTCACAAAGTAATAAAGTTTAAAATCCACAAGAAAAGAAGGACAAAAGTCTATATTTTATTAATCTTAAGACCAAAGTTCTTTAGAGTTGAAGGTTACAATATGTTTAAATAGTGAAAGAAAACTTCAGGCAGCTAAGAAAATACCCTAAAAACCTTAATTCACGTTAAGCGCAAAATTAGGGCAAAAATGTAGATTTTAGGGCCTAACAAAGTAATTTGCCTAATAAGCAGCTTCAATTATGGCCAAAGGCACTGAATTTGGCTCCTAGCACCATTTCCTTTCAGGTCACCAATTTTAACGCAATTGGTCATTGATAATTTCTACTAGTGTTTTTTATTTCTTGTATTTCTAGCACACTAACTTCTGACAGTCTCTCTGCTCAAGCATGTACCGTTGATAGACTACAGCTCTGCAAGTGTTTTCCTTAAACTTTTATTTTCTCTTAAAATCAGATACCATTTCACCCAAAAACAAATAAACACACCTATATAACACCAGAAAAATCACAAAGGTTATGGCCCGCTAACATTCACCATACACAAAGTTCTCATATTTACTCTATCATTTAAAGATGCCTTAACCTTCTAAGCACACTAGCTGATAAATCTCTTAGTCCGAAAAAAATGCAACAGCAACAATGGACCCCAAAAAGCCACAGCCATATAAAAAGATAACTAAAGCAGGAGTACCAAACATGGTCATCTCCCAGAGCTTCTTGTCATAAATAACCAATTACTTTTACAGAAAAATAAGATCCCCAGGGTTGCTAGGCAATAGTGTTGAAAATAGTCCCATGTGCCAACCCAATATATCCGAAGGGATGGTGGGCATTAATGACCACTGGAACCATAACAAATCCCACTAGGATGAACCAACATACAAATTTCCGGAAAACCAGAAGCATAACTATGTGGCCAACAGCATTGTGGCAGAGTAAAGCCATCAACATGGCCTTGCCCAACCTCTTGTGTGCAGAAATATCTGATACATATCCAGCTCCAAAGCGCCCAGAAAATTCCAATACTCCATAAAGAAACAAGTTTTTACTCGAGTTGTGTAATAGAGATCCCCTATTTGGCTCATGTTATTAATCGTAGCCAGCCCAGAGCCCATTCCACATATCATGGCAAAAACAACAACCAGAATTTACAGTGACATGGCTGCAAGATTCAAGTTCTTCATAAGAAGCATTTTGTCATCAGAAGTCCTTACTTCGTTCACACTTGGCAATTGTGATACTCTATAGATCCTCTGCTGTAGAAAATTTGGGGATTGATTGCTCACATTGTCGTTAAAAGATTATCTCAATTGAATTTTTGTAATGATCTATTTGACTCTCCTCAGGGCTTGATTGCAATTCCAAGAGGAGTACAAATAGAATCAGAAGAAGAATGAATGTAGAAATGCGTGCCCAAATGGCAAAGTGAAATGTTTTCCAAAATTATGAAATCATGAGATAACCAGCAATGTCAGAGCACTGCAGAGAAACCATTTAAGTGCTTTTGTGATCAGCTTGTGTTTTTTCATAAATTCTCACAAAAACATAAGCACAAGGGAGACAAGTGTAGGCAACAAGCAAGCATCAGAAGGTATGTGCTTGTCGCCCTTGAAAATGTGTCATACATTGATTAGTATGCTCCACTGATACCAGAAAGCCCTGTCCAAGAAAGAATGTAGTATGAATATTTTCATGATTTTTATCATATAAACAGAGCATTAAAAGATATAATATAACTAGCTTAAGGGACTGTGAATGAATCTTTGATTTAACCATTCATTTAAAGCTTAAAGGTTTCATGAACCAATACAGCATATTTTGTTCATCAATGATCCACGGGAAATTTAATTTTTAATTCAGAATTGTCACACAAATTTGAGTCAAGTCAGTCGAACAAAGTATCTAAGCAAGAAGAAAAGATGCATTCTCTTGCATTCAAAACAGGATCCATAATTATGAAATGCAGTTATACCAAATCATGAGAGCCAAATGGCACGCAAACTTAGAGCTGAACTCAAACATGATATTTTAACTATTATCCAATTTCAAAGAAAAAACCTCCATTTTGGCACATATACCTTTATACTCAATGTGTTCAAAAGAAAAGGAAAAAGAAGAAAATTTTGGTTATTTAAGTTTCTGGGAGAAACAAACCCCAAAAATATACCACCAACTAATCTGCAAACCTATGTAAACTTAAAGAAGAAGACTAACAGCAGTGTTATTTGTTGTTAGAGGCAGAGTAATGTTACAGTCATGTTTCTTTGTCACAACTTGCCATGTTAATAACTATGAAAAAAATTTGTGAAATTTTGTGTCCCAAACATTCCCCTATTTTCAATGAGATTGGTTTTTTTTTTTTTTTTTTTTTTTTTTTTTTTTTTTTCATAATAGGGAATATCATAAAAGTTACACAAGCTAACCAGCAATCAAAGCTACTAGACTAGAACAAAGTTTAATACAAGAGTCACAATTTCACTTTATTCCAAAAATATCTAATAATTTTCCATCCAAACTATATATAGATCTCTTAGAACATTAGCATTAGTACGTGTAAAGTCTTGTAAAATAGAAAAAATTGCTCATTTTACACATTTTGAGCAAAAAAACACCTACATTAGTAGGCGTAAAATTGTGCATTTATGTACAATTATTACAGTAACCGTGCATATATATATGCACAGTTACTGTAGTAGCTCTTTTATTTATTATTTTATGTTTTTTTCTCTCTCCTCTCCCTTGCCTTGTGAGACTCCACTCTTCAATGCCAAGAAGAAGCAACCGGCCATCACAACTAACCAACCACCACCACAACCAACCCATTATAACATCAATTTAATCCAAACACAATCAACCCAAAATTAATGAAAATCGTCACAAACCCAACTTAAAATAAAACACAAAACCTAAGCTTGCCGCTGCCATTAGAGAGAGAGAGTGTGTGTGTATTGAGCCATGGAAGCTTGGTGGAGAGATTTCTTTTTTTTTTTTTTCTTTTCTTTTCAAATTTGAGGAGAGCACTGATTTGATAGAGAAAGAGAGGGGGAGAAAGAGAAAGAATTTTTTTTTTTAGAAATGAAAAAGAAGAAGAAGAAAGAAAGAATAGCAAAAGAAAAAGAAGAAGAAGAAGAAAGAAAGAAAGAAGATGCTGAAGAAGAAAGAAGGAGAAGAAGAAAGAAGCAAGTAGAAAGAAGAAGGAGAAAATGAAAGAGATAGAGTGTTTCAGAGAAGTGAGGTAAGGTCGTGGGGCCAGGTAAGGGAAATGATAGAAAAAAAAGGTGAAAAAATATTATTTTAATAAAAGAGAGTGTATTATAGATAATTTAATGCGAGTGTTATTTCAAATTGATAGTGTAAAATAGAAAAAATAAGTTTTTATTAAAAAATAGAATGAAACTTTTGCACATACTAATGCTAATGCTCTTAAAAGCCTTCGAATTGTACTTTTGGTGATGTAGTGGGCCAAAGGGTAAACTTTTCCAAGATTCCCTAACTCATGAAGAAATAAGTCAAATAAAAAGCAGAGGAAAGTTCCAAATGTTTTCACCTAAACCTATATAACATCGAAAACATAGACTCGCCACGTAATTGGCCACAACTCGTCACGTGGTGATTTGTGAGTAGTAGACGTGTGGACTCACATGAACCCACAACAACACATTTGTCACTCACCACAATTATGTGATCCTAGCATTACTCGACATAAAACACTAGTAAGCCCCCATTCTTGACCAACAAGACACAAAGAAGCTAAAGAAACTTGCGTCCCCCTGCAAATATGGTAACACACTTTGCTATAACTATTTTATGTCACAAATTATAATCAACTATTTATCATTATTACATAAACTCACTATTTTTTATCCAATGAATGTGGTAGATGTGTGGACTCACATGAACCCACAACAACACATCTATCAGTCACAACTCACCACAATTATGTGGTCCTAGCATTACTCGACATAAAACACTAGTAAGCCCCCATTCTTGACCAACAAGACACAAAGAAGCTAAAAAAACCTGCGTCCTCCTGCAAATATAGTATCACACTTTGCTATAACTATTTTATGTTGTAAATTATAATCCACTATTTATCATTATTACATAAACCCACCATTTTTTTATCCAATGAATGAATGAAAAGTAAATAAGAGAACAAAAGTCACACATACCTTCATAATACCCACGATGGTGCCACCATAATGAGGAAAGTTTTCTAAGCCACTGACAACATCGGCGGTGTTGAAAAAGGTCTGAGCATGAGCTGCAAGAAACATGAAGAAGCACATCAACGCCACAGGAGGCTTGTCGATCAATCCAACGACGGAGGCCCACATGAGAAAATAGCCTAGGAAGTACTGTATCGCACCCACAACGTGAACCACGCAGAGCGGAAGGGAAGTCTTGCGTGTGACGAAGGAGTAGAGGAGGCCCGATATGACCCCAGCATTGGCACCAATGTCCTTGAAGACTGAAACGGTGTCAAGCGTTGATTGGCTGTAGCCTTGGCTCGATTTGAGCACGGCGGAGTAGATGGAGAAGGTGTAGGATGCGCCGACGCTGCACTGGATCCATATGCTCGCCACTGTGGCTATCCATCTCGTGCTCAGCTGAGGCCTCAGCTTCTCCATCTCTCTCTTATTCTGCCCAATATTCCAAATATTATGGAGCTAGTGCACACTTTTTCTTTTAAAAAAACTTATGGAGTATACTTAGCAGCAGCAACAACCAAAAAAAAAAAAAAAGAGGCTATGGATTTATTTTATTATTATTATTTTTTTTTGGGGGGGGTTTGGAAAGGTAGGTAGAGATGGATGGCGTTGAAAGATAAAACACCACAAAAACTTCATTATATTGAAAGGTAGCTAAGATAAGATACTTTTGATCAGCTAGCTGTGTGGGGTGGTACATTAGTATGTCTCAATGAAACAAAATGTTTAGGGGTTTAAATAGAAGAATTCAAGTTGCAGAATCAATTGCATAGTAATGTTAACTGTTGTTCTTAAAATAATTATTAATAAATTGTATTAAGAATATTTTGATATTATTTTTATGTGAAATATAAAAATTTGTCAAAAAGATTAATTACTTCTTCTTTTTTCATTAAATTTTCTTTTTAAGATATTTCTTAAATCAATGCCAAAAATCCATCAACTTTTCTCTTTATTTACAACTATCTTAAAATAAAAATAAAAAGCTACTACGAGATTGTTGAGTTTTGTAATCACGAGGTTATATCCTTTTCTTTCTTCTTTTTTTATTTTAAAATACCATTTTTTTTTCCTTGATAAAACTCTTTGTTTATCTTTCTTCTTTGATTTATTGTTACTATTATTATATATTCAGGGGTGGCAAAATCAACCCAAACTCATTTGCCCATCCAAACCCACCCACTTAAAATAGACCAAAACTCACCCAATTATTAGTTGGGTTAAATAGGTATTAACCCAATTAAACCCAATTAACACTAATGTTTATTAGGTTTTAATTGGGTACCCAATTACCCGACCCCAAAACTACTAAAATTACCAAAATACCCCCTCAACCTAAAAAATGACCAAAATAACACCTAAACCTATAAAATGACCAAAATATCCCCGAAACTCAAAAATGACCAAAATACCCCTGAAATCCAAAAAATGACCAAAATACTCCTAAAACCCAAAAAAATGACCAAAATACCCCCGAAACCTAAAAATGACCAAAATACCCCTGAAATCCAAAAAATGACCAAAATGCCCTCCAAACCCAAAAAATGATCAAAATACCCTCAGAACCTGAAAGTGACCAAAATACCACCGAAACCCAAAAAAAGGACCAAAAATACCCCCCAAAACATAAAAATGACCAAAATACCCCCGAAACCTAAAAATTACCAAAATACCTCCGAAACCTAAAAACTGGCCAAAATAACCCCGAAGCCTAAAAAATAACCAAAATAACCCTAAAACCTAAAAAATGACCAAATTACCCTCGAAACCTAAAAATGACCAAAACACTCTTGAAATCCAAAAAATGACCAAAATACCCCAGAAACCTAAAAATTACCAAAATACCTCAGAAACCTAAAAAATGACCAAAATAACCCCGAAGCCTAAAAAATAACCAAAATAACCCTAAAACCTAAAAAATAACCAAAATACCCTCGAAACCATAAAAATGAGTAAAATACCCTTGAAACCTAAAAAATTGCCAAAATAACCCTGGAGCCTAAAAATTGATAAAAATAACCCCGAAACCTAAAAATGACCAAAATACCCCCCTAAAACTATAAAATTACCAAAATACCCCCTAAACCTAAAAAGTGACCAAAATACCCCTTACACCTGAAAAATAACCAAAATACCCTCAAACCTCTAAAGTGACGAAAATACCCCTAAATCTTTGAAATAACCCAAATAAACCCAAAACCGCTAAAATGGCCACAAATAACGTGAAACCTCTAAAATTACCAAAAATACCCTGAAACGTCTAAAACGACCAAAATACCCCTAAACCTATAAAACGACCAAAATACCCCTCAAAATATCTAAAATGACCAACATACAACTAATCCTATAAGATGAAAAAAAATAAACTCGAAGCCTCTAAAATTAACAAAATAGGGTTTGGGGTATCTTAGTCATTTTTTAGGTTTATGGGTATTTTGGTCATTTTTTATGTTTAGGGAGTATTTTGGTCATTTTTTTAGTTTTACGGGGGATTTTGGTAATTTTTTAGGTTTAGGGTGTATTTTTATCGACTTACAAGTTTAAGGGGTTTTTTTTTTTTGTCATTTTATAGGTTTCAGAGTATTTTGGTCATTTTTTTAGGTTTCAAGGATATTTTGGTCATTTTAAGGTTTAGGGGTTATTTTGGTCGTATTTAGGTTTCAGGGGTATTTTGGTCATTTTTTAGGTTTCAGGGGGTATTTCAGTTAATTTTTAGGTTTCGAAGGTATATTGATCATTTTTTAGGTTTAGGGGGTATTTTGGTCATTTTTAGGTTTAGGGGGTATTTTGGTCATTTTTAGGTTTAGGGGCTATTTTGGTCATTTTTTGATTTCTAGTTATTTTGGTCAATTTTTAGACTTCGTGGTTATTTTGGCCATTTTTGAGGTCTCAGGAGTATTTTGGTCATTTTTAGTTTTCAAGGTTATTTTGGTCAATTTTTAGGTTTCAAGGTTATTTTGACCATTTTTTAGGTTTCAGAGGTATTTTAGTAATTTTTTACGTTTTAGAGGTATTTTGGACATTTTTTGGGTTTAGGGGGTATTTGGGTCATTTTTAGGTTTCGGGAGTATTCTAGTAATTTTTTGGGTTTCAGGGGTATTTTGGACATTTTTTGGGTTTAGGGGGTATTTGGGTCATTTTTAGGTTTCGGGAGTATTCTAGTAATTTTTTGGGTTTCAGGGGCATTTTGGTCATTTTATTTTTTCGAGAGTATTTTAGTCATTTTTTGGGTTTTGGGGGTATTTTGGTCATTTTTAGGTTTCAGGAGTATTTTGGTCATTTTATAGGTTCTAGAGGAATTTTGGTCATTTTGTATGTTTTGAGATTATTTTGGTAATTTTTAGGTTTCGGGGGTATTTTGGTCATTTTTTATGTTATAGGGGTATTTTGGTCATTTTCTTGGATTTTGGGGGTATTTTGATAATTTGTAGGTTTCAAGGGTATTTTGGTCATTTTGTAGGTTTTGAGATTATTTTGATCATTTTTTTTTGTTTTAGGGGTATTTTGGTCATTTTTATGTTTCAGGGGTATTTTGGTCATTTTTTGGGTTTCGGTGGTATTTTGGTCATTTTTTATGTTTCGGGGGTATTTTGGTCATTTTTTGGGTTTCAGGGGTATTTTTGTCATTTTTGGGTTTTAGGTGTATTTTGGTAATTTTTTTGGGTTTTGAGGGTATTTTGTTCATTTTGTAGGTTTCGTAGTTATTTTGATAATTTTGCGGTTTTTGGGTATTTTGGCCATTTTTGAAGATTTTAGAGTACTTTGATCATTTACACTTTAGGGGCATTTTTGTAATTTTGATAATTGGGTAATTTGGTGGGTTAGAGTTTACCCATAATAATTGGGTTTGAATTAGAAGCAATTAGTTAAATGGGTTTTAATAGGTAAATGGGTTTTGTATACCCAACCCAATTATTCTCATCCCAAACCCACTCATTTGACACCCCTAATATTTTATCTTCCCTTCCTTGGTTTGAACAAAGTACTGTTTTCTTCTTCCACTTATAGAGTATTTGCTAGTCTCCTGTCTTCCTTCCTCGATATATTGGGCCCTTTTCTTTTCTTCCTTGACCATTGGTTTGGCAACTGTGAGTCCTTTAACTAACTTTGTGCCTTGACTCACGTTAGTCCTCTTGGTCACACACCAACACCGAGATCTTTACTAGTTTCTCCATTCAGCATTCTTTTCTTCGGTAGAAGGCCGTGGCATCCATGTTGTAATTTGTATGCCCTAATTAATTTGCTTTTTTATGCTAAGTGTTAGACCCGATGCCATAAGGTTTCGTTAATTTACATTAATTAATACTCCTACTTTAATGGAAATTTTTTTATAAATATATATATAAAAAAAAAAGGTGCAAATTTGATATGTGTCAGGTTTGCATTAAAAAAAAAAAAACAAATATTTTTATTATTTTACCAAAATGGCATTCATCTCAGTTTTTCCAGCATGCAATATTCTGACCTTAAAAAGCGACGAATATTTTTTCCCTTTGAGAGAAAAATGATGAGATCGAGGTGACCAACAACTGTGACAAATTACGCTGGAACATGAACATACTAGCTAGCTTCTTACTTGTTAGAGCAATCGCACCAGTCCATTTAAAATTTTTCATCTATTTTAGCATAACAACCTACTTTACACAGTCATTTTTACAAAACACTTACATCAGATTATCTATTATACACTCTCTTTTATTTAAATAATATTTTTTAAAATATTTTTGTATTATTATTTTATTGAAATATCTCTCAAACTCACGTTTCTTCTCTCACTCTCTCATCCCAAACAGCAAAACCCTTCTCTCAAACTCTCCACCTCTCTATCATCACAATCTTCTCAGCTGCTTGTCTCAGACCCCTCATCTCTCTCTTAGATTTCTCTCATGGTGTTGGCTATGGAGGCTAGTCCATATTTGTCAGTGACAGCATACACAAGACTGTGATGACTTGGGTTTAAGTTGATGGTTTATTTGGGTTTTCTGTTTGATGTGTTGGGGTTGATTTTCCATTAATTTAAGTTTTGATTTCCATTGATTTTTTGTTTGATTTTTGTTGGTTTTGGGTTTTATTTTTAGTTGATTTTGGCTTTGATTTTCTATTGAATTTGTGGTTAGATTTTTATGTGTTGTACAATGGTGGTAGTGGGTTGCGTTGGTTGGGTAGTGGTTGGTTGAGTGGTGGTGGTGGGCAGATGGTTGATTGGTTGTGCAAACGAAGAGAGAGAGTGTGAGATGGAGAAGAAGTGAGAAAGGGCCTGACTGTGAGAGAATAAACTAAAATATAATAAAATAATGATTTGCAAAGTTACAATAACCATGTAAATATACACGATTATTTATTTATTATAGCAAGTTTGGATATTTACACAATAATACATTGTCTGATGTGTGTGAGTTATAGGCTATATTGTGTAAATTTTTGCACTTTTTTTCCATTTTGCACTCACTTATGTGAGTGCTCTTAAGGAACCAAATGGAGTTTAATCATAACTGCATGTTCTCCCTTAAGAGAATTTAATCATAACTGAACCTCAAACACGCTGAACTTCCCATTTTTTCATAAATATCAAGAAATAATTTATATTATTGCAATAACTCTAATATAATCAAGTAGGTTTCAATTAACTCAGCTACTAAAGTTTTTTATTGTTAAATAAGATATTTGGAATTCAAACCATGTTTACACCAAAAACCAATTGATGTCTTAACTTAATAATAAATAGCCGTCATCATAAAACGAACGCTATAAATTAAAACTCTATTGTAACTATAATTTAATCCCTAGGAAAATATGCTCTTACTAAATGTATTTAAAAATATATATAAACAGTAAACCCTATATTCCTTAATCAATATTATATCAGACTTCATCAAATATATTGACAATATTCGGTAACCAAAAGTGATTCCCACTAAGCCAATCATAATTCCATTGTATGATGCATCACGTGATCTAATCCATTCCCCTTAAAAGCATTTTCAGTCATCAAATAATACCTATTTTATATGCATAATTTTATATATAGAGAGAAAGTAAGAAACTTACCTGTATTTCTTGTTTCAAAGTTTTAGAGAGAGACAGAGAGAATAGTTAAAAAAATTTATATTTATTTATTTTAGAAACAATAGTTAAAAGTGTCATGATTCATAGTTAAAAGTATCATGATTGTCACGATACTTGTGATGTAAAACGTGATTATTTTAATCATAATACTATACTTATTATCATGATACTTGTGATGTGTTGATGTAGATGATACTTAATTGTAATGTGAGACATGATTACTTTAATCCTAATACTATGCTTGTAGTCTAATAGAATACTTATATAATCACGGTGGCCCTGACTATAGTCACACCTAAATTACTAATGCATATTTATTGTAAAATGGATATTATGCGATTCTTGCCAGCTAATTATAACCAAACTTAATGTTTTTCTAAGAAATTTCATCACGCATAAAATATGAGTGCCTCTATTTTTATCTTCTTAAATAAGATTTCTACATCTATATGAATCATGTTCATACCTCATAGTAGGGACGTCATTCTTAATAGGTTTAACAGTGTTTGACAATCCAAAATTACGTCAACTATGAATAATGTAACAAGCTTTAATCTTTTGTATTTTTCAAATTTTATCAAATAATGTTCATTTCAGCATCCAAAATCAGTATTAAAATTTTCCCCCATAAAAAATTAATCATGAATGATTTTAACAAACTATGTAGAAATCAAAACTAATTCAAAGTTAAACTAGCTCTTATCTTATGATTGATTTAACGCCAAACTAAAATAATTTTGTGATTTGCAAAAGACTCCTTTGTATAGTCAAATAAGGTTGAAAATGAGAAAAGTCGTGTATTGAAGTGTTCATGGTTGTTCATTTAGTTTTATTTTGAACACAATTTAAGCTTGAGATCATCACTAAACAAGATTACATGTCAAGCTTAATTCATTTTCTTATCAAACAAGTTCGAGCCATGAGCTACTCAATTACCTTCTTCTTTTTTCCCATATGTAGTACAACTATAACTAAAATTTGTTATCCTTTCACAAATCTATATTAATAATTAATAACTAAATTATAGTTTGAAGTTCTATTATCTAAGTTAATTAGATAGAATAATTTTTTATTTTAAGTTTGATGAAGCATGAACTCGTCAGTCAATGTGTGCAGACAAGAGTGGTCTCTAGCCTATAAGAATGTACTCTCGAGAGTGGTCACCGGTGTGGTGCCTGTCACAACGCCTCTAATGCCAAAGTCAGTATCAGAAGCTTTTTAAGAATGAGCAATATAATGTAATAGAATCAAAGAAATCTCTCGGTATCTATCTCAATGTGTACGTACCTTGTTCTTGGCGATGTGATGGCTTTATATATGTTGTTACAGCTTCTAGCCGTTGGGGCAGTTATGGTGGTTTTAATGCCCTTCTGGGTAACGCTTTTTGCCTCATAATGTTGCTTTAATTTGCTCCCAACGGTCTGTACAATTGGCTTTGTAATCGTCCAGGGTGTTATTGGCGGCATTGAATGAAATGTTTACCCTCGTCAGTGAAGTAGATACTCGTCCTTTTAGGCCCGTCTCGTCTGTCCCATTGAGCTCGTCTATACTTGATTTCGTCAGTCCCATCAAAGTTTATAACAATTATATTCACCAATCTTTTATTGGTAAAGATCATATAATTTTTTTACTACGAATAAATTGTTTATATTATCAATAAATTACAAATAATAATCAATTTGATAATATATGAACTTATTTATAAATTTATACAATTCAACATCAAAACTTGTTAGGAATATGAAATAATTGTTGTAATCTTATTAGTTAGCTAGTTAGCTAGTTGGTTGAGATTAGGATGAGTTAGTTAGGATTTGAGCACATGTAGCTCATTTAACACATAGCTTAATTCGTAAAGCACCTGTTGAATTAACTAGCCAATTGTCTTGAGCCATGTTGAATTCAATATTAGATATAAATGGAAGAATAAACCAATTTCTTAATGCATCTCTCTCTCTCTCTCTCTCTCTCTCTCTCTCTCTCTCTCTCTCTATGGAGGGTGACTACCTAGAATTAAGTTAATTTCTCTACAATTCTCATCAATTCCCCTATAATTCCTATTCATCCTTATTAAGAACCACCGAGTTCCTAACATTTGGTATCAAAGCCGTCGATCAAGAGACGAGCAATTGTGACCAAAGAAAACTTTTGAAAGAAATATAGCAAATGTTGAACAAAGTCTCAGAGGATGTCACTACAAAAAAAAAAAAAAAAAAAAAAAAAAAAAAAAAAAAAATATGCCATCAGATGAAGAAGAGCCATACCAAGAAGAAGAAAATTTACACTGTAATGCAAATGTGTTGCATGAAGAAAATGAGGGTGATGATATAGATTGGAGTAGGAGTGGTGTTGAGAATATGACAATCGAGTGACTTCAAAGGTTTACAGCCTCCACTCCATCACCGTATTTGGCTTCATCGAAATTAGTCACCCGTGTGCATAATACTAAGGATGCTTATTGAAATAGAAATTTAGTTACAGACAAGGTACAGACAGTTATCTCTCTTGCTCTCTTTCATAATGCTCTAAGATTATTACCCTAAAAGTATAGAATACTCTCATTGACCCCATTGAGTTTAATATGTGATTATACTATATATCTATTTGTCTTAGTTTGAGCTTGAAGATTTTTTTTTTTTTTTTTGAAAGAGATACTATTGCTAACTTTATGAATGTGTTCCCTTCATGCTTATATATCTATTTTGTTTCAGACATGCACTTTAGACTAGGGAGGTAGGGACAATGGAGTCATGGACACAATTTAAACCTCATATTTCAGCTTGATCAAAATTCTTGGATACATGGAGGTTATTAGCGAGGGCATTGACCTTTAATATATCAACTACAATCGACTTTACCTCCTTACCTGATTTCTTTATCATTTGAGCCAATGTCTATTTGGAAGTAGAGTCAAATTTGTTTTGAGAATATCAAAATTTCTATAAGTTCATAATAAGAATGACTTAAAGCTTTTAGTAGCGAAACAACGATTAAATTTTAGTTTATTTTGCTAGACTCTCATATGATCTTGTTACTTACATGTAACACAATGGTGTATTTAATGGTTTAGAAACATTTTTGCAATTAGCGTGAGTTTTCATAAGTAAATTTATTTATTTATTTATTTTTTTTTGTAATTAGGGTGTTAATGTTAGTGGTGGTTGATTTTCTAAATTTTAGATTGCAGGGACAGCAAGAAAGCTGGGCATTCTGGTGGTTGCAGATGAAGTTTATCACCATCTCACTTTTGGAACTAATCCATTTGTGCCAATGGTAGTATTTGGATCAATAGTTCTGGTCTCACACTAGGGTCCATATCAAAGAGATGGCTTGTACCAAGTTGGCAACTAGGATGGCTTGTGACTAGCGATCCAATTCTCACCACTTAATTGCCTTGCACTGATTTTCAAACTGAGCTTTTTTTTTTTTTTTTGTTCATCTTATTTCCTAGTACTATGATTGATTGGCAATCACTGATTGCTATATGTGATGTGGATATGTAAATAACATTTTTGCTATAGTCTAGTTCATGCAACTTTCCAAAGAAGTGATCATGTAGTTCTTGTAGTGGTTAATTACACAGATAGAAAATGATGGATAAATTAGAATTATGAAGTTCAAAGTCAAGTTGAGTCCAAAGGTTTCAAAGAATTTGAGCAAACCATCTATAAGTTGGTGGCCTAATTGAAAACCAGAGATGAAAAACAAGATATTATGAATTTTAATAGGCATAATTTTGAATACAAATTTCCTATCACCTTATGTTTCACCAATCATTATATTTTTTGAATAACTTTTATCTCCAAAGAAAATTAATATTTTCATGATTATTTGCGAAGGCCAATTGTGGCCCTCGCAAATAATTTAGTATTAGTGAGGGTATATTTTTAACTCACACAAAAATAAACTTTTTGCAAGGAATTTTTATTGTCCCTCGGAAATAATATGGTGGGAACATTTCCCTCCAATTTTTTTTACATTTTAATGATTATTTATGAAGGTTGATCTTAGCCCTCACAAATAATTTAGTATTAGTGACGGTATTTTTTTAACCGTCACAAATAATACACTTTTTACGATAGATTTTTAATTGTCCCTCGCAAATAATATGGAGGGAAAATTTCCCTCCAAAATATTAGCATTTGTGACGGCTATAACACATAATTGTGACAGCTTTTCTTGTTGGTCACAAATATTTCACATTTTATTAAGTATTTGCGAGGGCTTTATTTTGCCATCACAAAAAAGATTTTTTGAGAGGGCTTTTTGGGTTCATCCAAAATTTTTGGTCGCTTTTTGGTTGCAAGGAATTTTTATTGTCCCTCGGAAATAATATGGTGGGAACATTTCCCTCCAAAATTTTTTACATTTTAATGATTATTTGTGAAGGTTGATCTTAGCCCTCGCAAATAATTTAGTATTAGTGACGATATTTTTTTAACCGTCACAAATAATACACTTTTTACGAGAGATTTTTAATTGTTCCTCGCAAATAATATGGAGGGAAAATTTCCCTCCAAAATATTAGCATTTGTGACGGTTATAACACATAATTGTGACAGCTTTTCTTGTTGGTCACAAATATTTCACATTTTATCAAGTATTTGCGAGGACTTTATTTTGCCATCACAAAAAATATTTTTTGAGAGGGCTTTTTGGGTCTGTCAAAAATTTTTGGTCGCTAATAGACCTTATAATAAGAAGTATATATAATTTTTAATTATATAAGATCGATGAA
Organism: Quercus suber; assembly: GCF_002906115.3. Lineage (NCBI taxonomy): Eukaryota > Viridiplantae > Streptophyta > Magnoliopsida > Fagales > Fagaceae > Quercus > Quercus suber. Next base: position 1,011,209 of record NW_027069656.1, on the reverse strand, counting down.
TAAAATTATTATAAACAAAAACCATTTTATTTAATTAACTTGAATTTATATTCAAGTATAATTTAATTATTAATTATTAGCATAGAATTGTGAATGGGCCCAAAAAAAAATTATTCGTGGTTTTATTATATATGAAAAATGAACAAATTAATCAAGCTTGTGAATAAATAATTTATTTACTTTAACAAAAAATTGAATAAATATATTCATTAAAAAAAAAAAAAAGAATTCCCTAAGGACTTGGACGACCTCAATCGCCGTTTAGGAGGAGATTCCTACAATAAAAAAGATAGGAGGCATATCAAGGAAGGGGTCCTTTATTGACATTAGAAAATGATAATGGACCAGCATAATTCTTCCTAGTACATGCCCACAAGTTTTTAAATTCAGTACTAATCTTTACTTAAAAAAGAAAAAAAAAATCATTACAAGTCAATAATTTCAGAATGGGCCAAGGAAAACAAACCACTGTGTGTGTGTGTTTGAGTGAGTTATTTATTTGTTATTTTCTAAATTTTGTTTTTGAGATGGTTGTGGTAGAGAATCTTTAGAGTCAGATTGTTAATTTATTTTCTTTTCTTCCCTGCCCTTTTTAGGTGCTTCTTTTCTTACCAGCCAAATGAAGAATAAACAACTCATGCAACTTGTTCTCTGACCTTTTCTTGCAGCTTGTTCTCCTAACTTTTCAGTTTTATTTATTTTTTATTTTATTTTATTTTATAAATAATTTAAAAATAAGAAGAAGAAAATTGCATGATTAAGTTAAAAATATACTCATCATTCTTATTTACCGGACTTGATTGCTATTTGTTCATGTCAAATTTTCAAATTAAAGGTGTTTTTTTTTTTTTGGTGGTTCATAAATTTATGTGTCTATATATATATATATAGGGTTGTGTTTAAGTTATACCTAATATAACTCTAAGTAATATTACAACACTCAATATTTTTTAATTGTATGCAAATTTTGACAAATCCACCTTTAAATTATATTATCTTCGTTTATTTTCCATACTTGCAAATTTTCATAGTGATAAAAAATTAATAGCTATGTCATTAATCAATTATTTAAATTCAAACTTTTTTAGTTTAAAATAATGTATAAAAGATGAGTGTATTGATCGAATAGTAAATAATATCCAATTGACATGAAAATTGGCAAGAATGTTAAAAACATATAAAACATGTAATTCAATGGTGGAATTTTCAAAATATGAATTCTTTAATAAGTTATTGGGTGGTGTAATATTACTTAAAGTTACACCAAGTGTAACTTGAGCCCAACTCATATATATATATATATATATTTTAAGCTCCTTCATTTATTAAAGTTTCAATCTCTTTATCCATTGATGCACAAAGCAAGCTGTATGCCAGTTTCAATGAAATAATTAAAGTGTGAAGTTGATAAAACACACAAGAAATAGTAATAAATTTGTATATCATATTTCAAACATGCTGTTTCTTTATTTGTGAAAAGGGAAATGATTTTACACACACACAATGTACACACACGCTTTGCTTTTAGTTGTTTCAAGTCAAGATTTTAGTTTTTTTTTTAAAAAGCATGTGTGTACACTGTGTAATAACCATTGCTCTTTGTGAAAATGGCCCTGGTGATGGAAAGAAAGACATGTCAAGCATGCTTTGCGTGCAGATAGTATCTGCAGTTAGGGTATATATGCAATCAAAGTTGCATATTCTGTTCACATTACCAAACATTAGCTGAAAAGAGATACCTCAGAAATAAAAACCTGAAAAGCAACTCCACTAGAACATGCTTTCAACCATAGCAAATTGTCAGATCAAATTTTTTTTGCTGTTACAAGCCTTCCAAATCAATGTGAGTTACTGCATTACTTTGCTTATTTGAATAGACAGACTTTTTAAGTACTAAAATTAACCCCAAAGACTTTGTAAGACACCAAATTTTCTTCTTTCTGGCCTTTTAAACAACTAAACAGAACCGGCTAGAGTTTTATATCTAAAAATCCATATCAGATAGAAAAAAA
>NW_027069656.1:875175-1005776 GCF_002906115.3 Quercus suber | reverse complement strand
CCCTAATCAAGATCAAGAACGAGGTGGACCCCACGCTCACGTTTCGGCGATCGCGCCACGAGGGGATCTGCGGGTCCTGCGCCATGAACATCGACGGCTGCAACGGGCTCGTGTGCCTCACGAAGATCGAGTCCAAATCGTCGGCCTCGATGATCACGCCGCTGCCGCACATGTTCGTGATCAAGGACTTGGTGGTGGATATGACGAACTTCTACAACCAGTACAAGAGCATCGAGCCGTGGCTGAAGAGGAAGAACTCGCCGGAGACGAAAGGGAAAGAGGTTTTGCAGAGTAAGAAAGATAGGGCGAAGCTGGATGGGATGTACTAGTGTATATTGTTAGTGGTGGTTTGGATTTGGAACTGGCAGTGTGTGTATATGGGTGTTTTTTCTTTCTTTGTTCTTTGGTTTTTTTTTTTTTTTTTTTTTTTTAAATTTCTGGGTTTATGTAATTGGATTTAAGTTTGTGTTCTTGTTGTTCTTGTTCAAGACACACTTAGATCTTAATTCATAAAATTTTTAATTTTTTATTCTGTTTTTAATTTTTTTTATTTAGTTAAAATTAATAAATTATTTTTTTTTAATTTATATGCTGACGTGGCATTTTTTAATGTCAGAAAATATTTTTTTTATTATTAATTAGGCCACGTGGACATTAAACAAATATTATTTATTATTGCCGTTTGTCACGTCAGCAATATCCGTTTCTGATGTAACGGCAAGGACCAAAACGGAACCGTTTTTCAGGATAGGGACTAAAAGCGGTAAAAATAAAATATAGGGACTAAAATAGAAATCACCTAAAAATGTAGGGACTAAAATGTGCTTTTCGCCTTGTTTGTTTTCTTTAGTGTATGTTGTTTTTTGTGTGGAATATTTGGGTTATCTAATGATTATGTTGTGGTGTGGGCGTGTTAAATGCTGTGTTTGGATTCTGAGAAAATTGAGGAATTCACCGAACTAACTGCATCGAATCGGTATCTTGCACCGCACCTTGTGTAGACCGGTTTTACTCCTCCATTGGTGAGGTTCGGTCAAGCACTTGGGAAAACCGCATCTTATAGGTGCAGTGCTAAAAACACTCTCATAACCAGCCACACTGCACCGTGTACAGGCCTAGTGGCCACTAGCCTAATGGTAATGTGGTATATTTCTGTTTCTCTATATTTAGTTTTATCTTTTGTTGAGATCTCTATTTGTTTGGATGAAAAATACTAAAAAATATCTTTTTTAATAAAAAAGTGTTTATTTTACTTGTAGATGACACCACACAGTGCCTGTTTAGTGACTTGTTGTTGGCACCTTTTTCTACTATTTTTATATTATATTTTACTTTTCAAAAAGTTTACTAACTTATTTGTTTAATTACTTTTTTTATGGTTGGATGAAACTCAACACAGACGGGGCCTCATTAGGCAACCCGGGGGCTGTAGGAGCTGGGGCGTTAATTCAGAATTGTTCCAGTGGCTGGGTGAAGGGTTTCTTAAGAGCTGTTGGTTTTGCCACAAGCATTACAGCTGAGTTTTGGGGCTTAAGGGATGGGTTAATGCTTGCTTCCCAGATAGGAATACAAGAAATTGAAGTTGAACTTGATGCCAAGATAGTTGTTGATCTGGTGCAGTCTAAGTCTATGGTTAATAACTCTTTTCTTCCACTTCTTAATGACTGCAGATCACTCCTAAGCAATTGCTAGCAGGTCAGGGTGAAGCACATGTTTAGAGAGGCGAATAGGTGCGCGGATGCCTTGGCAAGAAGGGGATGCTCTCTTCGGGAAGATTTTGTTTTGTTTGATTTTCCACTGTTTGTAGAAATTGAATCTTATGTAACTACAGATGCGAATGGCATGTACTATGGTATAATTGCTACTGCCTCTTTGGCCACTATGGCCTCTTAGTTTTCTTTAATAAAAATTCCTTTTAACCAAAAAAATTAATTAATTAATTATTTCACCATATTAATGTTATTGTATTTGTTATACATTTGTTAATATATTTATGTTTGATCCTCTAAAAATAATATTGTTTGTAGATGTGTAGTTATAGACTATTGAAGCATTAATATAAAAACAAATTTACATAGGTTGTTTCTTTTATTTTTTGAGCATAAATAATATTTTACATTTTTTTAAGTGAAAAAAGTGACTATATAATTAGTATTTAAAATTTAATATTCAGGTTTTAATATATATATATATATAGAGGTAATTTAATGAGAAACCAATCTACAATTGATACATATTTTAAGAGAAAAAATGTTTAAGATTTGGAGAATACTACACAATTCTCTATCTAGAATAAGAATTGATGATGCCGAAAAAACACCAGTGAGCCACATGATTCTCACACGCTATGAATGTAACCTGCATAACACAAGAAAGGAGAAAGACCTAAACAGAGAGCATTGGTGTGGTGTCGGCCAAATATCCTCCGAAAGTCAAGTTAGAGTCTTTTACAACTCCAGAGTGCTAGAAAGGGTCAATTATGCTTAACTCGATTTGTGAGGGTATTGGGGCTTTTATAGTAGATCAAAAGTTGACCTCTTTTACTTGGAGTCGAAGTCCTTTCCTTGTAGAAATCCTTTTGAGGAGTCCCAAACGTGATGGACAATTCTTTTTCATATAGAGAAGATCCTCGTTGATGCGTGCGACTTCTAGAACCCTATCTGTGCTAGGATTCTATTTACCTTAGGATTTTGTGGTGTGTGCTGCAAGTACTCCCATCTAGGGATTCTGTTTGACACGTGACAAGCCGGTCCGTCCAGGTTGAGTTCATACATGACGAATACGTCTTCAATAGGTCTTGCACATAATGGGCCCGTCCTCTAGCTCCACTCAGACTCTGTCAACTTATTTTTCCTCTTCAATTGCCCCCTCACCCCATGGGTTCATTACCTATGAGCAAAAGGACCTGTGGGGTGATGGTTCAAAAATTTGGATGACAGTTGAATACCTATGAACTGTACTTGTATCCGGACAGCTTGTTAGGAACGTATTTATTACCCATGACATGTGTCATTCTTCTATAGGATGTTGTCTCGGACAGGAGCGTCACTTCGTCTTCCGTGCACCTCTTATATATATGTTTCACCCATTTCTCCATCTTTTACTGAGAGAACCTTGTCAGAGTGCACCCGTTATCCTTGTCAGGGACTATTCCGACCTATTTCTACATCCGTCATCAACATCACTCCGTCATATTGCTAACCTGGTAATACTCTTCCTTTCCTTTCTTCATGTGCTTTCTTATTTGTTAGATGTGTACTATAATTTCCTAGACATTTCTTTTCATCACCTTTTCCAAAACCCGTCAGAGTCTTAGGTTTTGCCGTTACATGTAGGAAATGTTTAGTGCATCAAGTAACCAGTCAGTCGTCCGTGACGGGGCAGACTACGATGAGGTATACCCGTCAAGTCACAAAGACCAGGACGACTTGAGCGAGGAGAGGAGTCCATCTGCATCTTCCCCGTCCTCAACAAATGAGGACATGGAGATGGTTTTGTCGGAGGATGGTTCCGATGACGGTGAAGATCAAAATGTTCAATCTGTCGTGGGCATGATGGACCTAGGGAGTTCATCATGCTACAAGAGTGGATGGTGCATGCTTTCACGTCCAAAATTAAGGACAAACATTTTAATACTATCAGAGCCAATTACCAGATTCCAGACAATATCCTTATCCGTCTACCTTATGTGTCAAAGAAATGCTATTACGACGGGTGATAGGTCTTGGGGTATATGAGCAGATGTTAAAAGCAGGGCTAAGGTTCCCATTAAACTCCCTAAAACGTGAACTTGTCAAATATCTGGGCCTATCCGTCAACCAAATATCCCCAAATGCTTGAAGGGTCTTTATAGCCGTGGAGGTCCTTTATGGTGCTATGACGAATGGTGCTAGAAGGCTGATGGTGCGGGAATTCCTCCACTGCTACCGTCCAGATGAAATCGACAGATCACGGGGGATGTATAGTTTTGTGGCTAGGAGCCCTTTGTTGAGAGTCATATACGATATCTCCGACTCCAATAGGGACTAGAAGAGTCGTTACTTCTTCCTAGAAGGTGATGAGTGGATGAGTCGTCCAGGGGACATGGAATACATGCCCTTCGATACAACTTGGGGTGTGTTGCATCCGTTTGGTATGGGCCCGTCCTAGCGTATTATCATAGTACCCGTCCAGCTGGTTATAGTATTTTAATCCATTTTTTCAAGGGTTTTTAACCGTCTTCTTTCTTTTGCAGTTAGACATTGCCCACAAGTCAAACTTGAGGAATTCCACTTTCTCGAGAAATTTTTTGACAAGACTACACCGGAGGAAAGGACTTAGGCGAAACTGGTCACACTCGACACCATCCACTGGTATTGTGATGGACCCAAACCTTCATCAGCAGAAAGAAAGTACGATGCCCGTATTCGCCAACATAAGACCGTCATTCATTTTCTGCTTTTACGGTTCTGATTTAACCACTAATTATTATAATATTTTCTTTATCTAACCTCTGTCTGCTTCTATAGAGATGAAGGATGCTAAGAGGAGGGCTTTGATAAGGGCAAATGCTGCCAAGAAGAAAGAGACCGGCGATGTAGATCCTACAAAGTCAGGCTCAAGTACTCATGCTCAAAAAAGAAAATATCTGCCAAAGGGGGACCGTCTTCCCAAAAAGCCAAAAATTCCTTTGGAAACCATTGTAGGGTTAATGGCTGGGGGTACGAAGATGGTTACTCCAGCCAAACCTGGGGCAGGCAAGGGCTTAATGAAGGGTCTGTCATCCTAACAAGAGAATCCGCCCATCCCCCTCCTGTGTGAAGACTCTAAATATACTCTGGAAAAGTTATTGTCCATCATAACTTCTAAAGACTACGAGGATTTGAGTAATCACTCGATGGAGGCTATGGGTGAGACAGGATTGTTTAGCATTACCCAGGTAATATCCCATCCATTCTTCATTCGTCATCTTTTCTTACTTTGTAGCTAATTATTTCTCCCTATTTCTCAGGCCATGATCATGATGAAAGGGCTCGTGGGACAGTGCCTGAATCGTGAGACCACTTTGGACCGTTTACGAGATAAAATGAGGCTGACAGAGGAAGAGCTTGAAGAACTGAAGGCCTGGAAAGCCGTCCAGTTACAGAAACTTTCCATGGCGGAGAAAGCAAGGGATGAGTTTTACCATATGATGAAGGAGCTGAAAAAGATACTGGAGAAGAAGGAAGTTGAGATCCGTCAGGCGAAGGAGGTTGCGGTACGAGAGTATCGCGACTCTGATGACCTTCTGGCAGAGCTAGGAATCTCCTACAATGATGGTTTTGACAACGCCCTTCGTCAAGTAAAATCTCTCTATCCCGAGCTTGACTTGTTCGTCGTCAACATTAATGCTCAGGACCCATTGTCAGTTCAGCCCATTCATTCTGAAAATACAGAAGAGTTATTTGGTGAGAACGCTCCCGTCGTCAATGCCCAGGATGAAGGGGTCAATCAAGAGGAACAAGCCCGTCACCAAACTAATGTTTTGTTTGAAAACAAGGACGGATCCCCTGCCCCATTTGCACAGTAGATTAACTTTTTATTATTATATTTTTACTCCTTTTGTAAGAATATGTGAATAGCTCTATGATCCTTGTCATGTTTTTGGGGCTTTTATGTAAACATTTCCCTTTAGGGGCTTTCTATTTAAGAGTTACTAGATCTGTCAGCCATTTTTTTTTTTTTAATATATATTTTGTTTGTGGAATGCATCCATCTACTTTATTTATAGATGCTTTTGTTTTTTGTGGACTTCTTACTATCTCTTTGATATACTCTGTCCACGCTGTAACTTTAGTTAACCGTCCAATTTATGATATTTGTCCATTTTTGGACTTCTAATTTTTTTTTTTTAATCCACTTTAGGATGTTCTGTCCACTTTATGGACTTATAATGTGTCCGTCCACTTTTGGACTTATAATTTTCATCATCTTAGGAAGATCCGTCCATTTTGTGGACTGTTTGTATCCGTCCGTTTTTTGGACTTTAAATTTTTATCCTCTTAGGATGATCCATCCATCTTATGGACTTAGTTTATATCCGTCCAGCTTGTGGACTTAGAAATTTCATCCACTTGGGATGATCCGTCCAGCTTGTGGATTTAGATTATGTCTATTCATTTTGTGGACTTGGAATTTACATCCACTTGGGATGATCCGTCCATCTTATGGACGTAGATTATATTCGTCCATTTTTGGACTTTGGGGGGATGATCCATCCCTCTAATGGACCTATGCTCGTCCACTTTTGGATTTGGCAAATTAAGTAGGAAAAATACAGTTGTGTCTGAATATTTCTCTTATTGAAAGAAAACCATGTAGAAAAGTACCTGCCCCCTTGGGCTTAAAAAGGCACTTATAGAAAGAATTGTTCGAAGTAAAAACTAACGATAGCAAAACTAAATAATAGAAAAAACTGTTTGAAGTAAAAACTAATAAAACTCAATAATAAACTGGAAATTGGGGAGCGTCGATGCTCTTCATGTCGTCTCTACTGGTAGTATCTTTGTAGGTGCTCCGTGTTCCATGGGTGTTGCAGCTTCCGTTCGTCCAGAGTTTCGAGGTGGTAGGTCCCTCTTCTTTGCCATGATGAGATCTTGTATGGTCCTTCCCAGTTGGGGCCGAGCTTTCCTTGTGAAGGATCTCTAGTAGCTCCCATTACCTTCCGTAGCACAAGATCTCCAATTTGAAAGTCTCTAGGTCTGACATTGGAGTTGTAGTGTTTTACCATGAGGTTCTGGTATCGTGCCAACCTTTGCTCTGCTGTAGCCCAGACCTCATCTACCAAGTCTAGCTGAAGCCGCAAGGCCTCTTCGTTCTTATCCTTGTTGTAGTTCTTCACCCGATAACTCGTAAGCCTTACCTCCGCTGGAACAACGGCCTCACTTTCGTATGCTAGTCTAAACGGTGTTTCTCCAGTGGGTGTTCTTGCCGTAGTACGATACGCCCATAAGACGGTTGGTAGTTCATCAGGCTAGATACACTTAGCCCCCTTGAGCCAGGTCTTGATGATCTTAAGCAAGGTCCAGTTCATGACTTCGACTTGCCCATTGGCCTGTGGGTGTGCGGGCGAAGAGTAGTGATTCCTAATGCCCAGCTCCGAACAGAAGTCCTTGAATACGCTGTTGTCGAACTACTTTCCATTGTCGGAGACGAGCACTTAGGGTATCCCGTACCTGCATATGATATTTCTCCATACAAAACTTCGGATATTCTTCTCTGTGATGGTGGCTAGGGCCTCTGCCTCCACCCACTTAGTGAAGTAGTCGATACCAACTACCAGAAATTTTAGCTGCCTTGCTGTCGTTGGGAAGAGGCCCATGATGTCTAGTCCCCATTGGGCGAATGGCCAAGGGGCCGTCATGGGTGTCAGCTCCTCGGTTGGTTGCCTGATCAGATTACTGAACCTCTGACATTTGTTGCAAGTCTTGACATAAGCTTGTGTGTAGTTTTGCTTTGTAGGCCAATGGTACCCTGCTCGGATCAATTTGTGCACTAAAGACCGTGCCCCTAAATGGTTTCTACAGATACCCTCATGGACTTCTCTCATTACGTAGTCTACTTCCTCGTGACCCAAACACCTCAGGTACGGTTGTGAGAATCCCCTTTTGTATAAGACATCATTGATCATCACAAATCGCGAGGATTGGACTTTTGGTTTCCTGGCTGCGTCTTTTCCATCTAGTAGTGTGCCCGTCTTTAGGTATGCTATTAATGGCATAGTCTAATTGTTCTCAGAATTCACCTCATGCACTTTTGTTCTGTCATCAATAACTGAGGAAACTTGGACGAAGGACAATACCTGATCGAGGACCATCATAAATTCTGCAAAGGCTGCTTTTGCCAGACGGTCAGCACGTCCGTTCTCTTCCCTTGGGATTTGAACGAATCTGACTTCGAGGCTGCCAATTTGATTCTTGACTTTTTCCAGGTACTTCTTCATCCTTTCATTTTTGCACTCGTAGACGCCATTAATCTGACTTGTTATTACCTGGGAATCACAATGTACGACCATGTTTTCAGCACTTGCTACCTTTGCGAGGTCTAATCCTGCCACTAATGCTTTATACTCGGCCTTATTGTTGGTCGTTGGGAAGTCCAGTCGAATCATGCATTTGATTTTATCTCCGTTAGGGGTTTGGCTCACTACATCGACACCTCCAGCTTACCTATTTGAAGATCCGTCCATGTGGATGCTCCATTGCCTGAGGGCATCTACCCCCTTGCCTTCTAATTGAGTATATTCAGCGATGAAGTTTGCCACAGTTTGCCCCTTTATTGCAATTCACAGGCAGTACTGTATATCAAACTCGCTTAGTTCTATTACCCACAGAGCCATTCGTTCGGTAGCCTCAAGGCTGCTCATGGCTTTGTTTAGAGGCTGATCCGTCAAGACTATGATGGTGTGAGCCTGGAAGTACGGCTTGAGTTTTTGGACTGCAGTTACCAGTGCGAAGGCCAACTTCTCCATCTGGAGGTACCTCTCTTCTGCCCCTTGGAAACCCCTACTTATAAAATAGAAGGGTCGTTGAGATCCTTCCTCTTCTCTTACTAATGCCGTGCTGACCGCCGCTTGCGAAACCGTTAAGTAGAGGTAGAGTTCTTCCCCTGGTTTGGACAGGCTGAGCAATGGTGGAGAGGCAAGGTATTTTTTCAGGTCTTCAAATGCCTTCTAACACTCGTCCGTCCACTTGAACAATTTTCTTAAGGTGAGAAAGAATGGTAGACATTTGTCCATCGCTTTAGAGACGAACCTGTTTAAGGTTGCAATTTTGCCATTCAAGCTTTGCACCTCTTTCACCGTCCTCGGTGGCTCTAACTCCATGATAGCCTGTATCTTCTCCAAATTGACCTCTATACCTCTTTGGGATACCATGAATCCTAAGAATTTCCCCGCTGTTACTCTGAATATGCACTTGCTTGGATTCAGCTTCATGTTGTATGACTGAAGTGTGTCGAATGTCTCTTAGAGGTCGTCTAAGTGGTCATTTTCGCGCAGGCTTTTTACCAACATGTCATCAACGTAGACTTATACGTTCCTCCCAATCTAGTGCGCAAACATTTTGTTCATTAGTCTCTGGTACATCGCCCCCGCATTTTTGAGTTCGAACGACATCACCTTGTAGCAAAAACGTCCTTGGCTGGTGACAAAAGAGGTTTTCTCTTGATCAGCTTCCTTCATCTTGATTTGATTGTAGCCCGAAAAGGCGTCCATGAAGCTCAGGAGCTGGTGTCTGACCGTTGAGTTTACCAGAGTATCTATCCGAGGAAGGGTAGCTGTCCTTCGGGCACACCCTATTGAGGTCCGTGAAATCGATGCACATTCGCCACTTCTCGTTAGCCTTCTTAACCATGACTACATTTGCCAACCAGTCTGGGTAACATACTTCTCGAATGAAATCCGCTTTTAGTAGTTTCCTGACCTCTTTAGCTATCGCTCTGTCTCGCTCCTGAGTGAACACTCGCTTTTTCTGTCAGACGGGGGAGGATGCAGGGTTCACATTAAGTTTGTGAACCAAGATTGAAGTATCAATCCCGGGCATGTCCTCGTGGCTCCACGCTAATACGTCTTGGTTTATCTTGAGGAATGCTACGAGGGCTTGACGTATTGGCTGGCTGGCTAACGTCCCTATCCTAGTCGTCCGTTCAGGCCTTGATTCATCGAGTGCTATTTCTTCCAATTCTTCCACCGGCTCCACTATGGTCCGTTGCTCTTCTATACACATGGTCTGCTGGTGATCTTCCATTTCTAGCATGGCAATATAGCATTCACGGGCGGCCACCTGGTCTCCTCATAACTCCCTAATCCCATAATCTGTAGGAAACTTAATCATTAGGTGGTAAGTCGATGTTGCTGCTTTCCATGAGTTAAGTGTGGGTCGTCCGAGAATACCATTGTAAGCGGACGAGCAGTCAACCACAAGAAATGTTATGTCCTTCGTGATCTGTTGAGGATAATCGCCGACCGTCACCGAGAGTGTGATCGAGCCTAGCAAGAATACCTGTGTCCCTCCAAAACTGACTAGCGGAGCATTCATTGGTATCAACCGTGTTCTGTCAATCCCCATTTGCTAAAACGCTGGATAGTATAAGATGTCAACCGAACTACCGTTGTTGATTAACACTCGATAAACATTGTAGTCCCCCACACGTATGCTGACAACTAGTGCGTCGTTATGTGGGTGATGAAGTCTTTTCGTGTCTTCTTCGAAGAAACCGATGATGGGGCTTTCCCTCCGTGCTTTCTTAGGTACGGAGCCCGTCAGTTGGACATTTTGGACCGTCCTAAGGTAGGTCTTCCGAGCCTTTTTGGACGAGCCAGTAGTCGCGCTTCCTCGTACGATCATCCTTATGTCGCCCACGGGGGGTCTTAGATGCTCGTTATCCCGTTGAGGGGCCTGCTCTTAAGGATTTGAATCCGTTCTCTCCTTACTAATGAACTTCTGCAGCTTTCCTTGTCTAATAAGGGCCTTAATCTACTGTTTCAAGTCGTAGCAATCGGCCGTGTCATAACCGTGGTCCCGGTAGAAGCGGCAATACTTGTCTCTAGAACGCTTGTTTGGATACTCTTCAGCTTTCTTGGAAACGTCAGAGCTTCCTCGTCCTTGATCTACATTAGGACTTGGTCTAACGGGGTGTTGAATGGCGTGAAGCTTGTAAACCTTCCTCTTGAGGGCTTTGGTCACCTTTCATCCCTTCTATCTCCAGTTCTTGGTCTCTTCTATCTCTGGTCCTGCCGTGTATCTTCTTGTCGCTCTTTTTTCCTGGGCTTTTCCTCTCGAGCCAGTATTGCGTCCTCCGCATTCAGTACTTAGTGGCCCTATAGAGTACTTCTGACATTGTCTTTGGATCGTTTTTGTATAGAGAGAACAAAAATTTACCCTTCCGTAACCCATTGGTGAAGGCTGCTACCAATATCTTGTCGTCAGCTTCATCTATCGAAAGCGCTTCCTTATTGAAGAGGGTTATGTAGGATCTCAGCGTCTCGTCCTCTCGCTGCCTGATGCTCATCAAACATGTCGTGGACTTCTTGTACTTGTGACCCCCTATGAAGTGCGAAGTGAATTGAGCGCTCAGTTCCTTGAAAGTACTGATGGAGTTCGGCGTCAGTCAACTGAACCAAATTCTTGCTGGACCCTTCAGCGTTGTAGGGAAGGCCGTACATATGATTTCGTCCACCACCCCTTGAAGATGCATCAAGGTTTTGAAGGTCTCTAGGTGGTCTAGAGGATCTTTGACTCCATCGTAACTTTCTATCTGTGGCATACGAAACTTATGTGGTAGGGGAAAGGAATTGATGGGGGCCGTAAAGGGAGAGTCCGTCCGGTTGACCAGGTCATCCAGATCGTTAGACACTCTTCCCTTGAGGGCGTTCATCATGACCTCCATTTATTCCTTCATTGCCTGCATCTCCGCAACCATAGGGGGTAGAGCCGTATCCATGAGGGATGGGAGGCTCATATGTTGTCGCTTTTGCCTACTTGGGGCGTTGCTACCCTCAGGCCCCTCTCGATCTCTCCGTGCAGCACTGGTACCTTCTTGGTCTTCTCTTTGACTGTTTGGTGTCGCATTCTTCTGACGTAGCTGCTCTTCTAGGTCATGGTTTTGTTTCGCGAGACGCTCTACAGCCGCAGTGAGAGTTCGGACCTGTCTCTCGAAGGCAGTTGTGGGTGATTCCTCTCCTTGGACGTCGTTGGTGGTTGCCATCGAGCGAGTGAGCACCATGCAGCTCTTTTTGTCTCAGGGATAAGGCAATGACTGATTACTCATTGCTTTTCCCATAGACGGCGCCAACTGATGCTGCCGAAAAAACACCAGTGAGCCATACTATTCTCACACGCTATGAATGTAACCTGTACAACACAAGAAATGAGAAAGACTTAAACAGAGAGCACCGGTGTGGTGCCAGCCAAATACCCTCCGAATGTTAAGTTAGAATCTTTTACAACTCCAGAGTGCTAGAGAGGGTCAATTATGCGTACCTCGATTTGTGAGGGTATTGGGGTTTTTATAGTAGATCAAAAGTTGACCTCTTTTACTTGGAGTCGAAGTCCTTTCCTTGTAGAAATCCTTTTGAGGAGTCCCAAACGTAATGGACAAGTCTTTTCCATATAGAGAAGATCCTCGTTGATGCGTGCGACTTCTAAAACCCTATCTGTGCTAGGATTCTATTTACCTTAGGATTCTGTGGTGTGTGCTACAAGTACTCCCATCTAGGAATTCTGTCTAACACGTGACAAGCAGGTCCGTCCAAGTTGAGTCCGTCCATGACGAATCCGTCTTCAATAGGTCTTGCACATAATGGGCCCGTCTTCTAGCTCCACTCGGACTCCGTCAACTTATTTTTTCCTCGTCAAGAATATTTATGTTGAGCCCCTATAGGCCTATACTAGCTCAAAGATATGAAATTAAGGAATATTTCTTTCTATGAATGTGATATAGGAATGAGTTTTTGAGTGATTGTTTAATGGTATATACAAAAATAAAATAAATAAAGATTAAAAAAATTAGTTCAAGATCAATCATAAATAGTTTTAGTACCATGAATGATCCTATGACACAACCTTAGTGAGTTAAAGTTTACTTATATATATATATATATATACTTTTTTCTTTTACTTAAGAATATGGTTATATTTAACTTGGCCCTCTTAGAAAAAATTACTGGCTTCACTATTAGACCTTGTTAATTATGGTTGTTATTAAGTCGATTATATCGGTTGGAGTAGGTAGAGTTGGTTTAAAGTCTGTAAAAAGTGGTCAAAGAGGTTCAATTGGTGTAATTCTCACGAACTTCTGCTATGATTCAACTAGTGCATGTTACACTTGCTCTTTGTCAGGACCAGCTCGATATCAATTAAAAAAATATAAATAACATTAACCAAATCAATCAATGTTAATTTGATAAAGTAAACATATAACTTGATGAAATAATAATATCCAAAGTCAAAGGTTAATTTCATATACAGAATCAAATATCATGTTCAAGTATAAAAATTTAACAAAAATAAATGATTATTATTTTTATTAAAAAAAAAACAAAGAGTCTTTATCTTGAAAAAAGATGATGTACAAATGTAGATACCTCATTTTGTACCGTTAATAACCTTTGGTCCCAACTCCAATAATAAGGTGAACATATGTCAATCAAAACTTATTATATAATTACAATTGATATTACTCAAATAATTAATAACACTTTCAACCCAAACTTGTATTTTCCCATTCCTAAGCGGGTACACCGAATTGACCGAAGTGATTTGAAATAGACCAAATAGACAAAATAGACTGACGTGGACAAAATGGACCAAATTGGACTGAATAGACCTAGGTGGACCAAATTATACAGGATTGACTGAAGTGGATTGAATAGATCGAATAGACCATACCAAAGTGGTCCAAATAGGATGAATTGACCAAAGTACACCAAATGGACCGAAATAGACCAAAGTGAACTTAATGGACCGAATAGACTGAATTGGATTGCTTGGACCTAATTGGACTGAAGTGGACCAAAGTAGACTAACTTGGATTGAAATGGATCTAAGTAAACTGAAGTAGACTGAACTGAACCGAATAGATGAAGTTGACCAAAATGGATCAAATGCCGATCTGAAATTAGCATAGCTAAAATTGTGTTTAGATATAGACTCAAATTCTTATTTCCAAAATAATCAAGTATTAACTCAAACAAAAATCAAACTAAAACTATGAGAGGGAGAGGGAGAGAGAGAGAGAGAGAGAGAGAGAGAGAGAGAGAGAGAGAGAGTATTTGTAATGGAAAACTAAAAATTACAAGTTTTTTTTTTTCTTTTTTTGCATGAAAGTAGAACAAATAATTTTTTTTTAATTTCAGGGTGTTCCTAATTTTGTGACTGAGGGTGTTCCTCAAACAGATTAAATATAAAAAAAAATTTAATTATTATATGTAAAAAAAAAAAATTTTCAGGTCAGGGTGTTCCTGGGAACACCCTGACTTACATGTGGCGTCGCCACTGTCCCGACTCGTAAGAGTATTTTAAATTAAATGAGTTATGACCCATATTTTGGGTTNAAGTATAGTGGTTTGATCGTACTATAATATGTGTTTACAATTAAAATTGCATGATATAGTTGCTCATATAGATAGGCATGTTTTTGCCCTACTAAAAAATGCAAAAATCCATGACAGAATTCCAACAATCTTGTTAATAAACATTTGCCATATAAATTACTCATATAAATACAAAAAGAAGAATTCTAAGACTAATATACAAAGAAGTATGTTACACTTGGACAGAAGGAAAATTTTCTTTCGTGCTAAACAGGAAGACTTGCTTTATGTATGAGCAATAACAATAGAACTAATAAGATGAAAGCTACCGTAGATTCAATTATGTACATTGATAATAGCTTAATTTTGTATATCTATATCATTGTTAGAAAGTATTATCATACTTATTTTGAGTTAATTCATGCATTTTCTATTTGATTTTAAAATAATGCTGAATAATCAATTTTGTACTTAATTGAATTTTATTGCGTGAATTTGTCTTTTGTAAGAAAATGAAATTAAATAAACGGATTTGTGCAAAGAAGAAAGCTAATGAACTTTATTTTATAAGGGCCATGATGAAGTTAAATAAGGTCAACTCAATTAAGTTTAAGCCCAATTGGAGCACGGAATCAAAAGAAATTTGCACAAAATCCAAGTCCAATTCGGATTAGGATTCCAGCCTGCGTATTAGTTAGTATTCTTGACCTAACTTTTGGCTTAGAAGTCCAATCAAAATGATCCAAGTTGGACTGGAAAGTTAACTTAAAGGGCTACAATTTTGTATTTACCAAAAGTCCGAATTCTAACGTTAAATTGGCCAAAATTGTCAATTAATTGAATCCTAAAAATCTGAGATTTTCTCCAAACGGAAATTCAACTGTAATAGGATTTCTTGACCTATTTAAAGGCTCTTTAGGGCTAGTGCTAGGGCTGGGATGCAAAACAGAAAATTGGAGTAAGAGGCAGTGCTGCATGTGGCTTCTCTATAACTTTTCTCCATGATAGCATTGTAACTATTTCTTTCTCTATTTTATTTGTCTAGTTTAATGTTTAGTATTTATTCTTGTGTTTATTTTAATTACCACGAGTAGCTAACTTTATAATTAGGGTTGAAGATGAAACTTTGTTAAGGATTATCAGTAATATTTATGTGATTTGATTTTCCCACATTAGTTGTTCTTTAATGATTTAAATTGTTCTTGCTTCATATCAATTGACTAAGATGAGATTCTAGATATGAGTTCATCATGTTTTTCTCGTGATTTAGGATTTGTCTTAATTAATTGAATGCTTGGTTTATTATTTCTTGATTTTAAAATTGGATATCTCTTGTGATTTGTTTGGCTACAGATACAATTGATTATTTGATTTTATACTTAAGAAGCAAAGAAGAACATGCTTTTGATTTTTAAAACAAGGATTTTAATTAAAATATTTTCCATGATAGCAAGATTGATTTCTAAATTATCATATAGTAGTTGGAAAAAATTAATGATCGTAAATATATACTGATATGACTTACAAGGCGGGTTCCAAAATCTTAATTCATTTCTCTAGATTGTTTACATCTCTTTACTGCTTTATATTATATCTTTGCTTAGTTTAATTATTTGCTTAGTATATTTAATTGCAAACAACTAGTTTTTTATTAAACTAGATTAGGATTAGTTTCTTTCTCAAAAAAAAAAAAAAAAAAAAGATTAGGATTAGTTTGGTTAAGATTTGATTAATTTTCTTACATTTATTCAAGTCCCTATGAGTTCAACCTCGTTTTTGTCAAACTATACTTCGGTATGATTCATACACTTGCGAGTACTTTAAAATTTCATAACAACTAGCATACCCAATTCCTTTAATAGAGGCTTCAACTATGACTATAAATTTAGAGCCCAAATTACAAGCCTGGATAAACTCCATTTCATAATCAACATACTTCATCCAAAGAATTTCTATCTTGTAAAAAAAAAAAAAAAAAAAAAGTTCTGAGACCATGGCCTTTCTCAATACATTAGAACACGTTTCATATTTAATTTGTTGAATTTTCTTCCATATATATTAACAAACTATTTAACATGTCACCAATGGCGGAGCCAGAATTTCAATTCAGGGGGACAAAATCATAAGGCAACTTTGAAAGCACAATTCAACTAAAATATATAGTAGACATTTAAAATAAATAAACTAATATATAATAATGTGATCTTTATGTGAAATGTAATATAAATGTGAGGAAAAAAATAATATAACTATAAACTATAATTTACATTTCATACTTATGTTAATTTACTTGGTTCCCTTAACAAGTTTTCATGTTTTAAAGTCACTACATGATTTCTTTATTTTCAATAGTTTTAAATATATCTTTTTCAACGTAGGTAACTAAGCAATTGTTCATCTATTGATCAACCATTATATTTTTAATCAATTTATAACACTTCATTGCCAAAAAGCCTTAAAGTTCGTTACCAAAAAATAGAATTTGAAACAATAAAAGAGTCAAAGAGATTGAGGGGAAAAAAAAGAATAGTGGAAAGATGCAAGCATTAGAGATTTAATGTCATGAAAAAATAAGACATAATTTGAAAGTATGGATCCACTACTTATAGTTGTGTGCCATGAAATATTTTAAACTCAATTTAGTAGATGATTTTCATTTGAACTTAAAAAGTGTGAGGAAATTGAATTTTAATCGTTGTAAGAGCATCCTTATCAGATGTTGCAAAAATTATGTCATTTTGCCACACCAAAAGCCTATTTTATTATTTTACCACATCATTTTACAACATCTCATTTATCAGATGTTTTATCATTCAATTCTATATATTTAAATAATATTTACTACATATTAAAATATATATTATTCCCTCCCTAATTATCATCAACAACAGCAACAACATCAACGGCACAACCACCTATCCAACCCAGTCACAGCTATGCCAAACTAGCCACAACCACAGCTCCGCCGAATTAGCCACAGCCACCACCCACTGCACATCCTAGAAAAACTGAAGTCCACCCACTACACAAACCAAAACCCACACATGACACAAATCGAAACCCACAAAAGCCACACAAACTGAAACACAAGCCACCACACACGGCACAAACCAAAACCCACCCATTGTATAAATCGAAACACAAGCCACCACACACAACACAAACCGAAACCCACCCATTGCACAAACTGAAACCCAAATCAACCAATAACCAAACACAATAAGAAAGAGTGAGATTTTCGGCCATAGCAAATGAAATTTTAAAAAAACAATAGATGAAAGGGAAGAGGAGCAGTAGCTTTCCATCGCTGATCTCAACCACTAGAATGCCATCGTAGCTGAATTCAATAGCCACCACAAGCTCACAAACTACTACCACCACAACCCAACAAATCAAACGAAAGAGAGAGATTAGAGATTAGAAGTGCCTCAACCCCATTCGCCAACTTCTTCGCTTCGTTTTGCTAATCCAGCGCCGCCACCACCGATTTCGACGAGGTCATGACTGCCTTACCTCCTCTCTTGGCTACTGTCACCGCCTTCTTCTTGCTCGCGTCCGATTGTGAGAAAAGGAAGAAGACGGGTTGGGAACTTGGGAGAGAGAGACAAAATTGAGAAGAGAGTGAGAGGAGAGAGAAAAGTCGAATAAAATACTATTTTTTTCGGTTTGGCATTTGTGTCCGTACCGTTGCAAATTTGCAACAGTATGGACACATATGGTAAAAATTTGGCACATATAAACATTTGCTGTGAAGTGTTTTTTGGTATTTGCTGTGCCAAATATTTGACATTTGACACATTTGGCACATCTAATTCGGATGCTCTAAAAGACTAAGTGCTTTGCATCTCCACAAAAAATAGAGTCTGAATTTGATAAATATGTGATATAAAACCCTACATTTACCCCTCAAATAAGATAAGACATATCAAATTTTTTCAAATAAAAGAGTAAGCACTAATATTCATACTTATAATCCCATTAAAAACTCACTCACCCAAATATTTAATTTAAAAAAAAAAAATCTAAAATCTGCAATCGTTCGAAAATTGTAGACGAAGTCACGAAGCTGCTGGAGTTGCTGCCTTTATTTGGGACGGCCAAAAAATATTCTCCATATACGGTTCACTAGACAAGTTTTTCAGCCTGAAAGATTAGACTGTCTTGGGAAGCTTCACATAGAGGAAGGTTGGGTCAGACCCTTAATGAAATTGATAAAAGAAGGAAAATAGATGGCCCAGTGAACGTAGCCCAAGCAATTGGGCTATTGGGACGCAACCCAGAAAGCATTAAGCAAATGATCCACAGGGGTGTATGTTCGTTGTTTTAAAAAATCCAAAGATTCAATTGAAGTGAAGATTGTGGTGGCTTGGGCAAATGAGCAAATGGGCCTTTGTTAAACTTGATGTGTTTGAAAATCATGTTTCCTTTGCCACTTGCGTTGATGAATCACTTGATCAAGATTGGCTTGCACGAGGGACTTGAAGCATGGTTGAGAATGATTGTTTCCGGCAGCTTCTCAAGGTGTATTGGTTCTAAAGAAACTTTAGTTTGGGGTTATAATATACTGAAATAGGTAGTAATTATGCGTATTACGGTTTAATATTTTATGTCTAATTTATTTATATATATATATATATATATAAGGAATTTACTAACATGTGTCATTAGCGCATACATTAGTAAACCATTTTATAAAATTTTTTTCTGGAAAAATGAAAAAATAATTAATTGTTTTGACAATTTTTTCAATTTCTTATAAAAACTTTTCCAAAATGGATGATTAATATATACTCTAAGGGCATACATTAACTGGACTCTAAAATATAAAAGCTAAAACTTAATATTTATTATTACTACGCTCCTGTTGAGTTAAATCAGCAGTCACATTATCCACTCATTTTCAACGTTAACTCTCTTATTTTTAAATTTTTTGTTTATTTTAATTTACTAACTTATTGTTATACTTTATCAAACTTTTCCCCTCCCTTTTACACTTTTATCTCTCTAGTACTATCTACCTTAATATCATTTTTATTCTATCCCTTTATCTTCCTTTATTTTTAGCTTTTCTTATTCCCCTCATTTTCTATAAATTTACAATTCTCTATCCCATTCTATACATAATTTTCCCATACGCAAAAAGTTATTTCTTTTCCTTTCTCTCTGTTAACTTTTTTTTTTTTTTTTTTCACTTTTTGATGGATTTTTTTTTATTTATTTATTGCACCACTACTTTAGGTTTATGAATTTTTGTATTATTTGGAACTCTACTTTGGGTTGATGATTAAGTTTTGTTTTTAAGTTGTTATCTTTTTTCTTCTCTTGATTTCATAGATTTTATCCTATTGCATTACAAAGATAGTATTTAAGAATATAATATTATTTTATTACATAACATAACATGACTTGGATAATTTTGGGTTTATTACTATATTTTTTATGTTTACTCTTTTTTCTTCTCATATTGTTTTATATAAATTTCTTATTATTCTCTCTTGGAAAAAAGTGGTCATTCTCTCTCTCTCTCTTTATTCTTTCTTGCAATTCCATTTTATATTGATGAATCATTGTGATTATTAAAACTTTATTTTGGATTCATATGTTTTGGTGCCCAAAAAAAGAAATTGAACTAAAATCTGAAAAAAAAAAAAAAAAAAAAATTTGTAACAGAGCTAAGCCCACGGCAAGCCCAACAGATTGAGCCCACGGCAAGCCCATGGCAAGCCCAACAGATTGAGGTATCAAACCCACAGATTCTCAAGAAAAAAAAACAAAAAAACAAACAAAAAAAAACAAACAAAAGAGCAAATCACTAAATCAGACAGAAATCAACCCACGGTCAAGTCGCTCGTAGAGCAAACCAAACCCCAATACTGGCAACACAGAGCAAAGCAAACCAAACCCCAATACCGAGCAAACCAAAACCAAACCCACAGAGCAAACCAAATCCCAACTAGTTAAATGCCTTCTCACTCTCAGCGAAGTTCAACTGGTTAAATGCACCCCTGTCCTCGCAGCTCGCTCGTCGTCGCCGTAGCTCGCTCATCGTCGTCCTCGCCCCACGTCGTCGTCGCTCGTCGCTCGCCCCTCATCGCAGATGGCAGATCGTTCGACTGCGGGCTGCTCCGCTGCTCCCTCCCTCAAGGTATTTCTCTCTCTTTTTCTCTCTAATTCGCTCAATCTCTCTCAGTGACTCAGTCTCTCACTCTTTCTCTCTCTTTATCTCACTGAAATGAAATATATGAAGTGAAATTAAGGAACGAGTCTCTCTCTTTATTAATATTTTGCTTTTTACTTGTTTTTTTTTACTGTTTGAATGCTTTATCTTATCTGTGAGTTTGTGATTGGCTATTTATTCTTTAGTTTTATTAATATTTTGCTTTTTATTTATTTTTTTTTTACTTTTTGAATGCTTTATCTTATATCCGTGGGAATTGGTCAGTGTGGGTTGGTGTAGATAACGTGGATTGCAATTTGTGATTGTGAAATTTTAGCTGGCTATTGTGATTTGGGGCATCACTGCATCAGGCATGAGGCTTGTGCTTGTCTTTGAGTGGAGGTGGGGGTAGATGGGCACACAGAGCTATGTAAATAATAATTAATAATTAAAGTAGTATAATTAATGACAAGCAAATTAAAGTAATATAGTTTATTGTTGCTCTAAACAAATAACAACAATAATTTAAGCAGTATAATTAACTAATACATTATAAAAGACAAACAAATTAAATTATGTTAGGCTAAACAACAATTAATAATTTTATAATTAATGAAACAACAATATAACAAATTATAGTTAAAAAAAAACAAAGAAATTGAGGAAACAACTAAACAACAATAATTAATAATTTTATTAATATTTCAAATGAACTTATAGTTTATTGTACATGTATCTTTGTTCATTTCATTTTTTTTTTTTTTTTTGAGGTTTTTAGGTGTACAGAATGCAAATTTGTTTTGGTTTTAAGAACTTTTTTTTTTTTTTTTAAGCACAAACTTTATGCCGGCCAAATTTTGAATTCCGGCTGGTATTTACCGAAACGTCCCGAAACACCCGAAATAGACCGAAATGACTTGAAATTTTTTCAAAGTGAAATAGGAACACCCTGGACAAAATTCCTAGAGTCGCCACTGAGTCGGGAGTCTTATAAATCAAAAACATAGTTAAATTATATTTGCAAAAATAATTTGCATAAAATCTCCCCCCTATTTCTGTTGTAAAAAAAAAATTAAAAATTAAAAATTTACTCCAAAAGAAAAGAATTATTTTCCAAAAGTTGAAGCAAAGAGCCCTAATCTTCGAGACACAAATATATTTGTAATAAATTTTTTTTTTTTTTTTTGGAGAGAGCGAAAGAGTTTCACAACCTATTGCATCCGCTCCTGATGATAACTTTTTATCATCAGGCCAAAACACCAATCAATTTTTGGTGTAGGCAAAGATTAAACCCAGTAATAAAGTTGTTGATATTGGTTTCTTTTTTTAATTTTATTTTATGAATCACTAATAAGGTTGTTGAATTTTATTTTATTTTATTTTTTTGAGAAGTTGTTGAAACTTGAATTAAACACGAAAGAATGAATCCATTTTTCATGATACAAATGATACTATTTGCATGCGCTATAAAACCATCATCAGATTCATCACCACGTCACCCCCAAAGTATAATCAGTTGTTTAGACTTTTTTGATAACCAGTTCTTTAGACTTTAGTTCTCACCCATGTTTCTCAGTGCATTTCAGTTAAAGCCGCAATCCTTCCCTGAATTTGCATTTAGCATTGACTTTTCCTTGGTCAAATTTCTTACCTTAGAAATATTAATTCATAATGGAAAAACGTTTGTAGCATTTCTGGGTTGCCACTTTTTTTTGTTGAAAGAAGAATTTCCTTCCATTTTCACCAACCCAATTGCAGATTTGCAACTTTTAGTGTGAGTTTGGATTCAACGTTTCTGCTGAAACCCACGTTGCGTTTTTACTTTTATTTTTTATTCTTCTTTCACGCATTTCAGGGAGACAAAATTAATTGTTTAGGAGACAAATGTTACTGTTCACGCACTGCTCTGTTACTGTTTACGCACTGTTCATGGGACCTACAGTCACTTTATTCATGAAAAAAAATATTAAAAATGGGTCTCACAGTACTATTCATACATTTAAAAATTATTTTGCTACAATGTTTTCAGTTTTCAGTTTCAATAAAAATAAGTTGTATTCAAATGGACCCTTAGGATATTTTCTTATTTGATAATTGAGTCTTTAATAATATTTTTTAATTCTATAGGATAGTAATGAAGGATCTATTTGGACCTAAACAATCTTTAATTTAACAATAAGGATCAAAGTCATTCATATAAAGCTATTTTCATCTTGAACTTCTTTTTATTATAAAAGAAATTATGTCATGTTATCAATACACTAATAATATTACTAAGATAATGGTTGAATAAGAGATTTGGAGTTTAATCTCTGCCTACAAAAAAAAAAAAAAACCCTATTAGTGTTTTGGTTTGATGATAAATAGAAAAAATCACAAAAGCGGACGACATAGATTGAAATTCTATTAAAATAAATCAAAAGAAAATCTCGCAAACCACCTTGACCCTATTCCCAAAAGGAGGCAAAGAATCCCAAAGGTCTTTCTAACCAAACTTCATATTTAGAATCATTCAAAAATATTCCCTAATTAGGAAAAATTATTAGGTTGAATTCCACCTGAAAGACCTAATAATTCCTTATAAAAAGTTATTTTCATCTTAACCTACTTTTTATTATAAAAGATATTATGTTATGTTATAAATCCACAAATAATATCACTAAAATAATGCTTCAAATCAAAAGAAAATCTTGCAAGTTAGGTTGACCCCATTTCCAAAAGGAGGTAAATAATCCCAAAGGTCTTCCTCAACCAAACTTCATCTCTAGAATCATTCAAAAATATTCTCTAAATAGGAGAAATTATTAGGTCGAACTTCATCCGGAAGATCTAATAATTTCTCATAAAAAAGCTTTGCTCTATGTTTAGAATCTTAAACTTACCCAATCTTGGAAAATGTCAATTTGGCCATTTTGCACAATCCCTTTCTCACTACTCTCCCTTCCTTCTTTGGGGTAAGTGCTCACTACCTTCCTCTCTAGTCTTCCTCCTATGGCTATAAATACCAATGAACTCATCATCTTGTCATGTGCCAACATCTATTTTTACACTATCTCCTTTATAGTATCACCCTATAATTTCACCCCTTGAGTTGCAATTAGCACTCTAGTATAAGATATGGGTGGCTCCACTTTTTCATTGAGCCTCATCTTGATGCTAACTGCTTCCATGTTGGCTGTTAAAAAAAAAAAAAAAACCCTATTAGTGTTTTGGTTTGATGATAAATAGAAAAAATCACAAAAGCGGACGACATAGATTGAAATTCTATTAAAATAAATCAAAAGAAAATCTCGCAAACCACCTTGACCCTATTCCCAAAAGGAGGCAAAGAATCCCAAAGGTCTTTCTAACCAAACTTCATATTTAGAATCATTCAAAAATATTCCCTAATTAGGAAAAATTATTAGGTTGAATTCCACCTGAAAGACCTAATAATTCCTTATAAAAAGTTATTTTCATCTTAACCTACTTTTTATTATAAAAGATATTATGTTATGTTATAAATCCACAAATAATATCACTAAAATAATGCTTCAAATCAAAAGAAAATCTTGCAAGTTAGGTTGACCCCATTTCCAAAAGGAGGTAAATAATCCCAAAGGTCTTCCTCAACCAAACTTCATCTCTAGAATCATTCAAAAATATTCTCTAAATAGGAGAAATTATTAGGTCGAACTTCATCCGGAAGATCTAATAATTTCTCATAAAAAAGCTTTGCTCTATGTTTAGAATCTTAAACTTACCCAATCTTGGAAAATGTCAATTTGGCCATTTTGCACAATCCCTTTCTCACTACTCTCCCTTCCTTCTTTGGGGTAAGTGCTCACTACCTTCCTCTCTAGTCTTCCTCCTATGGCTATAAATACCAATGAACTCATCATCTTGTCATGTGCCAACATCTATTTTTACACTATCTCCTTTATAGTATCACCCTATAATTTCACCCCTTGAGTTGCAATTAGCACTCTAGTATAAGATATGGGTGGCTCCACTTTTTCATTGAGCCTCATCTTGATGCTAACTGCTTCCATGTTGGCTGTTAGTATGGCCAACAAAGATTGGCATTTTGGTTTTAACTATACCAATTGGCCTTTCAAAGGAGGCCCTCCCCAAAGCCAAAATGATATACCAGGACCCAGAAAGATCGTTGTAGGTGGCTCAGAGAATTGGCAATTAAACTTTAACTACACCGATTGGGCTCTAAAAAATGGCCCCTTTTACCTAAATGATACTCTAGGTGAGTTGCAATTCCTTGCTTATTACTATTGTTTGTCAAAGTGCCATCTAGGTTTTATCATCAACTTTTGTTCTTTTAACAAGTGTCCTAATGACATCAATTAAGAAATACTAATAAATATACATGTATGAGTTGTGAGCTTTTTAGAAAGAAAAATACTTGTGTTAATAATGTGTTGGTTTACATGAACAAGTTCACTATGATTGTTTGTACTTTTCCTAATAGTAGGTGTGTAAAATTTAACTTTTCTAGATAAAGAAAAAAAAAAGGCTAAGGTGCAAAATACATCCCTAAAGTTTGGAGGGTTTTGAATTTTATATCCTAAAATTTCAGAATTTGGATTTTATCCCTTGAATTTATATTCTATTTGTATTAGCAGCCTTTTTGTCCATATTCCATTAAATACCACATAAGCATATGTTTAATTATTTCAATAAATTGATTTTACATCATTTTTATAATGTCATGTCATTTTCATTATGCCACATGGCATTGTTTTATTAGACGAAATAACACAAGTGGCAAATGGAAATATGGAAAAATATGGATTGTTGATGTGAACAGAATATAATTTCAGGGGGTAAAATTTAAATTCTGAAAATTTAGAGGATAAAATTTAAAACCCTCCAAACTTCAAGAATTTGTTTTGCACCTTAGCCCTTTTTTTTTTTTTTTATAGAAAAGTTAAGTTTTACACACCCTATAATTTCAAGGGGTAAAATTCAAATGCGGTGGCTCCCCATATCATATGCTATAACTTCTTTTTTTACTTTTTTTTTTATACGACAACAATGTGGTTGTTGCAGTATTCAAGTATGATCCACCAACAAACGACTCCACAATTCCTCATAGTGTATACTTGCTACCAAACCTCTGGAGCTTCTTAACGTGCGATTTAAGAAAGGCAATAATGGTGGCCAATACAACACAAGGAGGGGGCGAGGGATTTGAATTTGTGCTGAAAAAGTGGCAACCCTACTATTTTGCTTGTGGTGAGCGTGATGGCTATCATTGCAAGGCTGGGCAGATGAAGTTCTTTGTCATGCCACTGTTTCGCCAATGGCATTGATGACGAAGGAGCTAAGGAAGTTTTTTTCCCATATTTACTTTCTAAAGTTGTTGCGAGCAAGATTTGTTTTTAGATTATTTCCTTAAGATAAGCAATGAGTGCTGAATAAATCTATGAGATGAGAGTGAATAAGTGTACTTCTATATGGTGATAGTCTGATAGCCTTGCATTGATGCGATGCTTTGATGTAATATTGATTTCATATAGAAAAGCTTTTGAATTTTATGCAATTGGAAAGATTGATCATGTTTGGAGATTAAATTCAATAAAAGTTCAGCGTAAATGCTTTATTTATGCTCTACAATAAAATTGCTCCCCATAAGAATATATATATTTTTCAAATAAAAGAATAGAGACTAATGCATGTACGAGCACGAGTTTCTAAAAAAATTTTCAACCAATATAATTTGAATAATTGAATATTAAAAACAAGACAATTAGTGTAACAGTTTCTAAAGACTTAACTGAAGAAGCACCAGAGGAAGAAAGCTATCAAATTAAGATGTTGATGGAAACTGGAAGAAAGGACCACTGAAAAAGCTACCATCAACTGAAAACCTTCCATGCCGATTTGATTCATTGTCAAAAATAGAGATGACATCAATGCCACCAGTGGCCAAACAGAGTTAAAGCAGGCCAGAACAGGGATAAAATAAAAATTATATTAAAGTAGATAGTAGTAAGGAGATAAAAGTGTAAAAGGGAAGGGAAAATTTTGAGAAAGTATAATAATATGTTAGTAAATTAAAATTAACAAAAAATTTAAAAATAAGAGAGAGAACGTTGAAAATGAGTGGATAATGTAGCCGTTGATGTAACTCAACAGGAGCATAGTAATAATAAATATTAAATTTTAGCTTTTATATTTTAGGGTCCAGTTAATGTATGCCCTTAGGACATACAGGACATACATAAATCATCCATTTTAAAAAAGATTTTATGAAAAATTAAAAAAATTGTCAAAACAATTAATTACTTTGTCGTTTTTTCATTAAAAAATTTCTTAAAATAGTTTACTAATGTATGCGGTAATGGCACATGTTAGTAAATTCCTTTTATATATATATATATAAAAAATAGATTAGACATAAAATATTAAACTGTAATATGCATAATTACTATCTATTTCAGTATGTTATAACCCTAAACTAAAGTTTCTTTAGAACCAATACACCTTGAGAAGCTGCCTGGAACCAGTCATTCTCAACCATGCTTCAAGTCCATCGTGCAAGCCAATCTTGATCAAGTGATTTCATCAACGCAAGTGGCAAAGCAATCATGATTTTCAAACACATCAAGTTTAACAAAGGCCCATTTGCTCATTTGCCAGCACAATCTGCACTTCAATTGAATCTTTGGATTTTTTAAAACAACGAACATACACCCCTGTGGATCATTTGCTCAATGCTTTCTGGGTTGCGTCCCAATAGCCCAATTGTTTGGGCTACGTTCACTGGGCCATCTATTTTCCTTCTTTTATCAATTTCATTAAGGGTCTGACCCAACCTTCCTCTATGTGAAGCTTCCCAAGACAGTCTAATCTTTCAGGCTGAAAAACTTGTCTAGTGAACCGTACATGGAGAATATTTTTTGGCCGTCCCAAATAAAGGCAGCAACTCCAGCAGCTTCGTGACTTCGTCTACAATTTTCGAACGATTGCAGATTTTAGTTTTTTTTTTTTTTTTTTTTAATTAAATATTTGGGTGAGTGAGTTTTTAATGGGATTATAAGTATGAATATCAGTGCTTACTCTTCTATTTGAAAAAATTTGATATGTCTTATCTTATTTGATGGGGTAAATGTAGGGTTTTATATCACATATTTATCAAATTTAGACTCTATTTTTTTTGTTTAATGGGAGATGCACCGCACTTAGTCTTTTACAACGATTAAAATTCAATTTCCTCACACTTTTTAAGTTCAAATGAAAATCGTTTACTAAATTGAGTTTAAAATATTTTATAGCACACAACTGTAAGTAGTGGATGCATACTTTCAAATTATGTCTTATTTTTTCATGACATTAAATCTTTAATGCTTGCATCTTTCCACTATTCTTTTTTCCCCCGTAATCTCTTTGACTCTTTTATTGTTTCAAATTCTATTTTTTGGTAACGAACTTTGAGGCTTTTTAGCAATGAATTGTTATAAAATGATAAAAAAAAAAATAATGGTTGATCAATAGATGAACAATTGCTTAGTTACCTATGCTGAAAAAAATATATTTAAAACTATTGAAAATAAAGAAATCATGCAGTGACATTAAAATATGAAAACTTGTCAAGAGAACCAAGTAAATTAACATAGGTATGAAATGTAAATTATAGTTTACGGTTATATATATATATATATTATTTTTTTTCCTCACATTTATATTACATTTCGCATAAAGATCACATTATTATTATATATTAGTTTATTTATTTTAAATGTCTACTATATATTTTAGTTGAATTGTGCTTCCAAAGTTGCCTAATGATTCTGTCCCCCTAAATTGAAATTCTGGCTCCGCCACTGGTGACATGTTAAATAGTTTGTTAATATATATGGAAGAAAAATTCAACAAATTAAATATGAAACGTGTTCCAATGTATTGAGAAAGGCCATGGTCTCAGAACTCTTAGAAAACCGTAAAAAGTTACTCTACGTTAGCAAATTATGGAAGAAAAAAGCATACATGCATACATGCATAAATACATTTATAAACAGCGGGGTAACTCTTGATTTTCTCATTAATCTCTTCAACTTGAGTTAAATCACTACTCACCCTTATCACAGGGCATCATTTCCTCTATTGAACATTAAAAATGTGTTCAGTCATCTTGTGTGGCTTATTGAAAATTCCATCAAATTTTATCCCCCAGCATAAGCAGTTCTCCCACTATTTGGTAGGAGGCCATCCTTAGCCATCTCAGTAAGTAAATTAAATACTGCATCCATGTTCCCTTCTTTATGGTTAATTTCAACAAGTACTTTTGCAAGTTCAGCATCAGTGAGCCTACAACTTTTCAATATGTTCCTTATGACCTGACTCAACTCCTCATTCATACCTTCCTTGAAAAGTGCTTTAAACAGAGCAATAACAGTCACAGTATGAGGAACAAAACCAGAATTCAACATTTCCTTGTACAGATTATACGCCCTCTGAACATTTCCACCTCTACAATGCCCATGTATAATAACATTATAAATTGCTTCATCAGGCCTGTGTTTCCTCTGAAGCATTGACTGAAAAACTTGATCTGCTTCATCCATCAAACCCTTCATACAAAATCCTTTTACAAGAGCTACCACGCTCTTAAATTCATTATCACTACAGTTTTCTATTAGAGTATTGTATGTGACATCATTTGGGACAGACTCCTCATAGAACAACTTGAGAAGAAGCCTTTTTGCTTCCCTTGTCCGAGCCTGTTTATTAAGTCCATTAATAAGCACACTGTAGGTAACAGCATCAGGTAAAAAGCCCTTTTGTACCATCTCATCATGCAACTGAAGTGCCTTATTTAAGTCCCCTTCTACACAATAGGCATTTATCAAAGTTGTGTAAGTAAATTCATCAGGGCGCAGGCCCACATTCAGCATCTCTTGGTAGAGATCACAAGCTTCAATTAGTCTTCTTTGCAGGCAGAGGCCATGAATAAGTGTTGAGAAGGTAACAGCATCAGGCAAAACACCTTTCTCAACCATCGCCAGCTTCATTTGAAATGCCTTCTCTACTTCCCCATTTCGACAAAACCCAGAAATAATAGTACTATAACTCACCACATCTGGGGCCAAACCTTTCTCCATCATATCTCGTATAACTCCTATGGCCTCTTCTACCCTCCCCAAAATGCAGTGTCCATTAATAAGAGCATTGTAAGTCACAATTGAAGGTGAGAATCCTCTCTGAGTCATTTCATTTAGAAGCCGGCAGGCTTCATTCAAGATTCCCTCTTGGCAGAACCCATCAATCAGCGTTGTATAAGTCCTACCATTTGGTACAAGTCCTCTAACACGCATCTGATCAAAGAACTCCATTGCACGGTTTAAATTCTTAGCCTTGCACATACTATTAATCAATGCAGTATACGTAACAACATTTGGTGACAATCCATTACTCACCATTTCCGAATGTAAAACAAGTGCTTGGTGAAAATTTCCTTCCTTACAATATCCATTGACAAGTGTATTGTAGGTCACCTCATCAGGAACATAACCCTTTTTACTCATCTCCTCAAGAACCTGACTCGTCTCCTTCATCCTCCCCTCGCGACACAACCCATTGATCACCACATTATACGAAATCAAATTCGGCTCCAAACCCTTCAATGCCATCGACCTCAACAACCCAAACGCCTCATCAACCCTCCCCAACTTACAATACGCATCAATCAACGTATTATGGGTAACCACATTCGGCAAACACCCTCTCTTCTCCATTTCACCGAAAAACCTCAAACCCATTTCCAAATTCCCCGCCACACAAAAACCCCGAATCAAAATATTAAAAGTATACACATTCGGAGAAACCCCACTCTCAGTCATTTCATCAAACACCTGCTGTGCAAACTTAACCGACCCTTTCGACCTTATAACTGCGTCAAGAATCGCATTATAGGACAACACACCAGGCATAAAACCCTGAGATTTCGCTAAATTAACAATGTTCAAAGCCTTATCAATGAAATTCAAGTGGGAATAAGACTTTACCACCAAGTCAAAAACCGCAGAGGTTGAATTGCAAGAATGGTACGAGTCCTTGAGGCATTGAAAGACCAAACTGCCCTTGTGGTCATCGTGTGAGGTACTGAGTGCCACGTCCTCGGCAAGAGACTGGGCGGACTTGTAGAGCTTGAAGCGAGTGAGAATGTGGAGAGCGAGGCACTTGCATTGAAAGGTGAAGAATTTGTGGGGTTTGGCCCAGCTGAGGAATTTTAGGGTTAGGGTTTGATCGAACTGGGACTTGAGGAGTAAATAGGAAGCAGCTTCAGGGGTAAAATTGGAAGAGAGATTTTGGAGGTCGTGGTGAGGGTGGCGTCTGAGGTACACGATTGCTTTGTCGGCGAGGAGTGTGTCGGAGGAGGAGCAGAGGGAAGAGAGTGAACGGTGAATCGGAGGTTTTAGGAAGGGCATTTCGGGAATTGGAGAAGTTAGCTAAGGTCTATCAGACATAGATACACTCACTGACATGAACATGCAAAGCAAAGCCTCCGCTGCTCAAGAACATTTGGTTTCTTTTTCAAATACTCAAAATGGAATAAAATTAGTAAATAGAAAATAACAATACCAATTATTACATACATAATGTAAAATCATATGTCTCCGATATTCCTATTGAAAATTATACTTGTTTTTTAAAATAAATAAAAAAATTCGATGACTGGGAGATGAGAATCTAGACCTTAGACATCTCTGTTGAACTACTCTTTACAAAATTATAGTAGTACATGTTTAGAAATGATAGGTGTAAGTGGGTAAGAGCTCAGCCTGTGCTGGACCCAAGCCCGGAGCTTAATAAGAGCCCAACCCATATTGGGCCCAAGCTCGAGACCATTAAAGTTAGGTTCGACCCAAGTTTTATGAGCTAAGCTGAAACATAGATCCATGTGTCCCTAGCAAAATAAACCCGAACTAGGCCCACTATCCTCAAAGAAGGAAGGTAATGCCTTGGGGAAATCCAATCCCCGAACACAAGATTCGGCGTCAGGTACAAGTTACTAGAAAATCATTTCAATGGCATAACTGTGGACTCGATCACTGATATATAATTAGATGCACTAAAACAGTAGCCTAGACTTAAGAAACCACCCAAGCCCTATAAGTGGAGAGATCCACGTAAGTTTCAAAGATTCTCTAATCATGACAAACCCACTAAGAACAAGCCTATAAAAATGAACCAAGGGAGAGGAGCAAGAGGTTGGAACTCAATTCAAGGGAGAGAAACACGAGAGTAAAGAGTAAGGTGAGAACACAGTCTTAGGGGTAAGGAAGTCCAGCTCAGACTTCAAGAAAGACAGCTCGGCTATCTAATAGTCTCCTCAGCTAGCTAGGTTTCCAGGTAGGTCATTACCAAAATAGCATCTAAACACCATCAATTACCAAATTAACTACTTCTAAAGTCTCTCATTGTAGGCTAAACCCAATTTAGAATACAAATTAATTGGAGGTTTAGGCTCAACTAGCTCAAGGTTGTTGGGAAACGACCACCACAAAAAGGATCTTTAAAAATAGAGTAATGCTACGTTTACAATGTTTTTACAAAAAATCGTAGGTTGTAAGCTAAAATTCAATCTCCATCCAACAACAAATTGTTATCCATACAAAATTTGCTTCGGTTGTTTCTTCTACTACATAAGCTGCTTTTTTCTTTTTCTTTTTTTAATTTTTAAATTAGAGTGAATCAACCTAGTGAATGATTTGGTTGCAGGTAGTCTCGATGCACTCTATTTGGTTCTAAAGTCGAAATTCCTAACTCTTTGTTTACAATATACTGACATGCACATTTGCCATCAACTATGCAAATGGTGTGCATACTTACAATGACGAGACAAATGTCCTATTATGTTCTAAATTCTTTTTGTTTTCTGCCTAAGAAAGTTATACATCAAATTTCCAATGAAACTTAAATCGACAATTACGTTCTAAATTTTCTGTTTCTGCCTATAGAAGTGATACATCAAATTAAATTGTTGGAAAGTAGTGAGAAATGTAGTAAGCTGTTAGGCACATGTTGAAGTCATGACTTTATATGTAGGTGCCTTAAAGTAGTAAGATGAGAGGGCCTTGCCGTACAGTCAAATTTAGGACAAACTGTAATTCCCAAAATTGTGGATTTGAGTTGATTGGAATGTGATACCAATTATATGGAAAAGGTTTTATATATTTTGCACTTAATAAAACGTGGAGTATTCTGTTTGAAAGGTAAATCACGTAGCAAGACTGAGATTTGACAAATGGAGCATGTACAAATCATCAATGTGAAATTATAAGACCATATTGTAGCCTCTTTTATAGGCAAACTAACTACAACTTTACACCGGAATACCAATATTAACTCTCACGGCTTTAGAATTAACAAATAACAGCACCTGCAGTTTCTACACAGGTTGACTCCTCTCAAAGAATTGGCACGAGTGAACACCCATAGTCTGAGTGGATGAGGGTTGTCTAGAACCACACTTGACAGAAATCTTGACCTTCGAGAATCAATCAATAGTTGTGGTAAGTGTTGATTTTCATGCATTTGTTTGATAGAAAAGCATAGAGAAAAACGGTCCTTCCTAAGAGCTTATGTGGTATGACTTCACTGTGTCTTTGTCAGGATTCGGCTAGATACACCATGTAATAATTTCACAAAGCCAAGAAAGCTTAACTTCCCATCAGTGTGCCTTATCCAATCATTAAGAACAGCATGAACTGGAATACTGGGGCCAAGGCCAAGCTCCTGAAACAATGGTCATAGTAACATGGTTACATCCAAAATTTTGAGCCAGAAGTTTTTCAGTCATAGCGAACAATAAGAAAGTAAGCAAATCATTGTTCAATACTCTTGATGGGCTGTCAATCATTTTATAATTAACCATTGTAGCTATATGAGGTTAGTTGTCTCCAACAATGGATATATACACTGGCGATTTTAGAAAATGTGGATGGATCATCTATGCAAAATTTTAAATATGTAGCATTTGAATTTAAAGGATTAATAAACTTCAGTTCTAACTTCTAAGCATTCTGAATAATCTTTGTTAATTGAACTTTCATTTAATTCTTAACTGCAGAAAATTTCAACTTACTGATGCAAGTTCCTCAATGACAATAGCCCTGTTCCCATAACTAACATTGCCACAAGACATTATATACTGAAGAAAATTTCAACTTACTGATGCAAGTTCTTCAATGACAATAGCCCTATTCCCATCCTTCTCGAAAAGTTCATATGCACAGCGGGCATGTTGTTCCCAGCGATCAAGTGCCCCCAGCTGATGCACACTTAATGTAGCTGCACAAAATTCTTCAAAATCCATTCTTCTGTATTGAAGTGCATTAAGCTGTCATGGCATGGCAATTAGGAACTCATATAAGCTACCTATAACCATATAAATTCATAGAGACACAAACAAGTAGCAACTGATTATTACCGATGAAAGAAAATCAGGGATGCGAGACTCCTTCATTGCATCTGTTGCATTTTTCATCAAGGCCTGTCCAGAAGAATTGAATGAGAAACATTTCAAGTATCCGGTTACGCAGTCTCATAGAGAGAGAGAGAGAGAGAGAGAGAGAGAGAGAGAGAGAGAAACTGACCGTTCTAATATTCTCTAAGGTTATGGTGTTATTTTTGTTTGGCTCCAATTGAGCAAACTGCTCCTTCAGATAAAAAAGTTCATCTACAGTCAACGTTTTAGACAGCGCCTGCCAGAGGACACAGATAACATGTTAAATAGTTTGTTAATATATACGCAAGAAAAATTCAACAAATTAAATATGAAACATGCTCTAAGGTATTGAGAAAGGGCATGGTCTCAGAACTCTAGAAAACCATAAAGAGTTACACTAAGTTTGCAAATTATGGAAGAAAAAAGAATACATGCAGACACACATAAATACATTTATAAAAAAGAAGGGTAACTCTTGATTTTCTCATTAATCTATTCACTTTGGTAGTGGTAGTGGTAGTGGTCCAGAGCAAACCCTTTAACATAATTCTTTGTGAAATTCAAGTAATCAGGAGATGGCATCTTTCCTCAGTCAAAATGGAAATATTCAATATTTTAACCAAATTCATCATTACGTGATAAGTTGTGACTCTTTGAGAGGGAAAAGTATCTTATAAGATGGTTTCATGAGATACCCTCTCCTTCAAGAGATGAAGATAAGATTAATAAGAGGTTAGGCTAGTTTAGAACGCTCCGCAAACGGTGGTCAATAAAGTCAAAACCAAAAATATCATAAAAGTTGTCAATTTTTTTTTTTTTCTTGTCAAATTTAAAGCAGAAATGTAAAACCTTGTTAATTGAACATTTACAAAACACAATATAAAGGTTTTCCATAGATTTTCTGACAAGTGACAAGAGGACCAATAATTAAGCACTTCCTTCATATATTGAAGTAGAAGTAGAGGAAACCAAAATTTTAGATTCTAGACTTGTAGGAATTGTAGAAACAATAACTCCACTGATTAATAAAGAGAAACAACTGCTCAATCAACTTATTCAAAAGGCCAGAAATTTAAGGATGAAGTACTTTCATTCCCATATGGGAATGAACTCAACAAAGTACTATTTTAGTTTTTCCATCAGTAGAAACATCTACACACCCTTAAAGCAGCCTTACGCAGCGTTGATGATCGCATATAAGTCCTCATGAGTCTAAACGTTAAAATATCGAGAGGTACTTTTACATCATTATAATTTCGGATCCAAGGATGACCTGCACCCAAAAATAGAAAAGA
Source organism: Quercus suber (assembly GCF_002906115.3). NCBI lineage: Eukaryota > Viridiplantae > Streptophyta > Magnoliopsida > Fagales > Fagaceae > Quercus > Quercus suber. The sequence continues at coordinate 970,827 of NW_027069656.1, read as the reverse complement.
AAAGAAATAGAGAAAGATTAAGGTCTGGAGGATGATATTAGAAGGTTAAAAACTAATAATCTTAAAAGATAAGACCAAAGGAAAAACAAAACAAAATAAACGAATCTTAGAGGAAATGACAACTCACTTATTGCCTGAGCAGCTGACATTCGTTTTCGTGGGTCCTTATTTAGTAGACGCTTGACAAAGTCCTTTGCTTCTGAAGATAAAGAAGGCCAAGGTGCTTCATCAAAACTAGGATCAGCTTTCAAGACCGCCCGAAAAATTCCAGATTCAGTCCTAGCCCAAAATGGGCGACTACCACATAATAGAATATAAGCTATTACTCCTACGCTCCATACATCAGCCTCTGTACTATAAGACCTATGTAGAACTTCAGGGGCAACGTAATATGCACTTCCCACGATGTCATTAAGCCTATCATCTGTAACCCACCACAAGCATTAAAACTGCATCCAAATTCTCAAGGCAGGACATACTGATAGCAATGATGGACTTGTATGGATCTGGTTTAAGAGGACAAACCTGGCTTGACAAAATCCGATAAGCCAAAGTCTATGGCTTTCAACTTGGAGTTCTCATCCTTAGAAGTATACAAGAAGTTCTGATCCAGGAAAAAGCTATGTTTAGATTACAACATAGACTACAAAAAATTACCTAAATTTATAACCCCAGATCTACTTACCAATTATCTACCATTTAAAAATAAAAAAGGATTTGTAATTCATGTTATATGGCCTGGCACATTTCATCACATCCTTTTTCAGCAGCAAAATAATGCAAATCAGATAAAAGTGGAGATTAAAAACATGCATGGTTTTTTTGTTTTTATTTTCAATTTATAACTAAATGAAATTTCAGGAAGAAAGAAAAAAACAAATATACAAACAAGCATATAAGAGCAAGTTAAAACAGACCAGCAAGACCGTCGGGCTGGCAAAATTTAAGATGATAACTGACTCAACTGCAAAAATGACATAAAACAGCACTTGGAGCAATGATGGAGAAATTAAAAACTCCACCAGAAGTTCTTTATAGCCTTGATAATAAGCATAAGGACAAATCTCCAAGCTGTCTGTGACTGCAACTTAGCAGAAGAAATTGTACACTTTTGGATACAAAAACCCAACTTTTTGCATAAAATATAATTTGAATCTGACAAGGACATCATTTTCTTTTCCATTCTTCCTCATTTGTCACAGTACAAGCTAGTCATGATACTAATTTAAAATTTAATTACTTGTTTCCCTTTCCTACAATACTGAAATAATTTTCATAAGTAAAAAAAAAAATGCAGTCTCAGTTATAGATCTAGATAAACATGTTGGAGTTAAAATTCTAAAAATTTTCTGCAGTCTCAATGCCAACTTCTATTACATTAGAGAAAACAAACATGCAGCAAAATCTGCCAAAATGTCTGAACCAAAGTTTGACGGGCAAGCGGACAGTCGTTTCCTCTAGAAGATCCAAATTTTTTAAATGATTTTGGCTAGAATTTTATTGCAATGGTAATACAGTATCATGAAGCCTACCAACTAGTTAATAGACCACGCTATTGGATGAAGTCTAACATCAGCCAACATGACATCAGGCAATTACTTTGAAGAAAAGTTGCAGAATAAGTAGCACAATTTGAGTGGTCAAACTCATTTAAGGGATTTTTGACAGTCAAAAACCCAGACAGCTGAACATAACTTACCAGTCTCTTTGTTTGGGAATGGCAAACAAGCGGTATGAAATTTAGCCTTTTGGGAAAAAGGGTGTTGCAGTTATAACCAATCCTAACTTAGCTATTCTCAAACCAAATAGTACCAGGTCCACCACAAGAAATATTCAAACAACCCAACAAGCCAATTTTAAGTCTAGGAAACTCTCAAATCAGTAACTCCATCCACACATGCAATTCCTACACTTAGCTATTATTAAGAAACTCAACCTTCTAGTGGACATATCATGATATAATTGTATGAAAAGGAAAACATGATAAGCATTTCACCTCTGGTTTAAGATCTCGATGCACCACGCCCTGAAGATGACAAAATGCAACCACATTCAGTATCTGTACCATGACAGCCTTTGCATCATCTTCTGAGAATTTCCCGCCCCTACAAAAGTTTTTTTTTCTAATTAAAAAAAGAGCAAGGGAACATCTAGATGGCAACGATAATGCACATCTGAAAGCCCCAAAGAAAAAATCTATGAAAAATAAATAAATAAATAACTACCTTGAAAGTATTTTGTCTAGAAGCTCCCCTCCTTCACATAACCTGAAATGTTCACAATAATAAATAAACTCCATAAGGTCAGAGCTGAGCTACATATAGTGAGTAATCATTTAAGAGATTTCATGTTAAAATTTTATATTTAGCCAATCAAATCTGCAGAGACTGTATGCTTGCATTTAATAGAGGCACAAGAATATTGGAAAATAAATAATGTTATTAATAGCTCGCATGAACAATCCAGGAAATATGAATGCATTATTCACATCAATCAGTTGTTGTTATATGTGCAGCAGAAAAGCAAGATCCAATGATAGAAAGCAGTGTGTATTCCAAGCTTACTCCATTACTATGTAGACGTTTTCATGGTCTTCAAAAGCATCATAGAATTTTACTAGATTGTAATGTCCTGTCAAGGCTCGCAATATTTTCACCTCCCTTCTCACATCCTCAATTGCAATCGCTGTTGTCATCTGGCAACAAAGATGAGAACGCCATGAGAAAAAAATAATGAACAATCCATAAAGTAGCAATGTAAAATTTGGTAATTATATCGAATATCCAGTTATCCACAAGCATCAAAATTTCCAAAGATTTAGTAATATATAAAATTTTAAAAGATAAATAAACAAAATCTAAACAAAATGTTTGCAACCTAGCCAAGATGGAAAGGAACAGAGCAGGCCAAGAGGATAAAAGCAATCCTTTACTTATCCACAATCTTTTAGAAAAGGAAAAAGTTAATAGCCAATCCTACAAGATACATAATAACATGGACCTCCAAGCTAGGTAGAGGGGTACATGGGTGTGGCTTGTGGAGAAGTATCCAAATGGGTTGGGAGGAATTTAGCAAAAATATTCGATTTGAGGTAGGGGTGGTAGATAGAGTTAAGCTTTGGATAGATTAATGGTGTGGGGATTCTCCACTTCAATTGAATTTTCCGAGCGTGTATGGGATTGCTTCCAATAAAGAAGCATCGGTGGCCTCTTCTCTTGATCGGTTGGGGATAGAGGAACAGAGAAGTTGAGATGTTCATTTTATTCGGAGACCAAATGATTGGGAAATGAGTGGTGTGGATGAATTTCTCAGTACCTTGGGTTCAAATTTACCTCCCATTGAGAATGGAGATCGTATGCAATAGAAGTTGACAAAGAATGGGGATTTTGATATCCGATCGTTTTATAATAAGTTACAAAGTCCCTTGCCCATTATTTTTCCTTGGAAAGGTGTTTGAAAGGTTAAGGCTCATCGGCGTGTTTCTTTCTTTGTGTGGACTATTGTATGAGATAAGATCCTTACAGGTGACAATTTGAGGGGTAGAGGGATGGATTTTGTTGACTGGTGCATTATGTGCCGTTGTAATGGAGAGACAGCGGATCATTTGCTACTTCATTGTGGTAAGGCTTATCGGTTGTGGAGTTTGGTGTTTAGATCTTTTGGGATTTCGTGGGTCTTGCCAAGATCGGTTGCGGATACTCTTTGGTTGGTGGAATTGGCCTGGAAAGCATTTGGAGCATTTGGAATTTAGCTCCATCGTGCTTAATGTGGTGTCTTTGGAGGGAGTGAAATTGGAGGACGTTTGAGGACATGGAAAGTTCAGATGACCAACTTTTGGCTTCTTTCAGTGGCTCTTTGTTTGACTGGTCTAGGGCTTGGGGACTCACCTCTAGTGATTCTCTCCATATGTTCCTTAGCTCTCTCCTTTGTCATTAGTATCTTTTCCTTTTTCTTTTTCTTTTTTTCTTTCTTCTTTATCTTTTCTCTCTGCCTTATAATTTTCTGCATTAGGTAGTGTTCTTGAATATATATCTTTATTACTTATCAAAAAAAAAAAAAAAAAAAATAGCAATCCATGGCTTCCACTTCCTTCTCTAACACTTCAAATGCATCACACCTATCCCCTTTTAATCTTTTCAAGAAGCAGGAATTTAAAAGTCATTTATAATTTAGTACTCCATCAGATGCTACTAGATTTCAACTTGGACTTCATTTTCAGCCAACAAGATCATGCACCACTTCTTTTGCTTTCATTTTATATAGTCCAGCACTCTTAAATTGAGGTACTAGCAATACCAATAAATTCAGCCTAGCTTCAACCTAGTTTCAACTTGAACCCACAACCTCACCTACAACCTAGCTTATACAAGGGCAGGAGGTGCGGATTGAGCTAGAGCTCATTGGCACATTTCATGAGAAGAGTTACACTGTATGTTCAATGGGAGAGCCAGAAGGATTGCATCAAATAACCACAATGACTTGACTCTCTACTACCAGAGAAAATACCCTATTCCTGGCTGAGCTCCTTATTAATTAGCTACATTTATACCAGCCGGAAGTTTCTTTTCTAGCTCTATTTACACCACTAATCTTGTATATAAGCTACATTTATCTAATGCAACTTCATAATACCTTCAGTCTTCTAATTAAAATAAACTTTCAACTGCCATCTCTGACTGAACACCAACCCCCCCCACCCCCCCCCCCCCGCCCCCGCGCGGGGGGCAAAAAAGGTCAATTCAATCATCTATTTGCACTATTATGTAGCATTGAAATTGTGCGTTTAAAATTTTCTCTGTTTAAAATCCATTATCATCGCTGTGTTCCAGTGTTATGCTCTTTGGCTGGTCTGGTTTTCCTGGAAACAAGAGCTATTTCAATGCCTAGCAGAAAGTCCCGCATTCTACCTGCTGCGCATTTGGGATAGAAATATGAGAACTTTATATGATGTAGAAAGTGAAGCTGTTAGGTTGAAGTTGATCTTTCTCCGATACTATTTGTTGCAGGCATTTGGATAGATAATCATTTGTAAAATTTCCATATTTCCTTGAACTGAAATTGTAAGTACTGTCACTTGTGTACGCATTAAGTTTGCATGGGTGGTTTTTAACTTTTTCACATTCAGTATTATAATCAATCAAAAAGTAGAAAATTATAATGTATAACATATAATTAGTGAAGTCTTTGTGCTCAAATAATAGTATTTCTACTTATTTGTAAACACCTACCAATCAGATCACACACAATTTAGAGTTTATACAATGTTTCTCGCTTTTTTGATGAGGTTCAAGGCACCACAGTGGGGCCCATTTGCTAGTGGAATATTATGAGCCTAACCATGTATCTAATTCAGTGTGAAACAAACATGAGCTTTGTTCTGTTTATGGTTGCTATAAGCATGTGCTGGTGGTGGGCATTAGTTGATTGATTGTATACATAATTTAGCTTAATTGTAGGCCCTTCCTAAGACGCCATTTAAGGAGTATGAACCTTTTCAATGATTACATCCACCAGCAACCATTGGACTGCCTGTCATTCTGATCCTTAGTAGGAAAGGTCACATCTTAGGCGACAGACGTCGACAAATGCTACACAAAGAGGTCACTTAAAAATACACATTAATAGATAAATAAACTATAGTTTTATTCCTGTTTATCCTGTATGCAATTTGCATTTGCTACCAAACATAAAGTTTGGTCATTCAAAAAGAGTACTTTTCATGACGAAATGTAGTCCAGAAATAAAATATTCCAATATCCCAATCAAGGCCGCTAAGCATAGTAACAAACCACTCAAGGGTGGTGTGGTGGGCCAATTGATCAATTTCTATCATTGACCAAAAAGAGAACCAATAAACAAACAAGACAGTCACTTTATGCGTCTCATACTCAAAGTTCAAATTAAATGGAGTCCTACACAAACACAAGTATAATCATGCCTAATAATAATATTCTCTCTAGAAACCATTTTTCTCCCAAAAAAGGTAAATTCTTTGAAAATAACGCGGGTTCCCCTAACATCAGCCTCAATCCTCATACCACATTCAAACCACAAAAGTCCTAAGACAATTGGAATTAACACACGCACTCCCAAATATATATATAAAAAAATATATATATATAAAAAAAAAAAAAAAAAACACCCCATAACACGCAAGAAACAGGAACATTTCAGCCACCAAGAAAGACAACCAAAAAAAAAAAAAAAAAAAAAAAAGAAGCAAAAAGAAAAGAAGAAGAAGATAAAAACTCCAAAGAACCCAACTTGCAAGCAATCCAATAAGCTTTTAACTTTAGCGGTTTCTAGTTAGCTCTAAAGACTTCTGAGTTCAAATCCAACTAATGGGTTCAATCCTATCTATCAAAAAATAAACTGTGGACAGCTCACAGACCTCTTGATTTTTTTTCAAAATGTCCACCGTTCGAATCCGACAATGGGATTTGAAGTCGTGGATTTAAATGGAGAGTTTTTAACTTAAAAATATAATAAAATAATAAAATGAGAATTTGAATGAGAATGAGAATGAGAATGAGAGTTGAACCTTGGATTTAGGAATGACTTTGACAGCAACTTGGTGACCCTTATGCTCACCCTTCTTGAAAGTAGCAGAGCAAGTATACCCAAAATGCCCTCGTCCCACTTCTACTCCAACTTCCAATCTAGACGTGAACTCTTTCGAAAACCCAAACCTTTTATCCAACACCACCTCTTCCTCTTCCTCATCTTCTGGAATCGCTTCCGCCGCCCCCGCCGACGACTTCACCGCCTTCTTCCCTTGTCGCCGCAACAGCACCGACCTTATGTGTTTCGCCGGAGACGGCGGCGGAAACGGCCGCTTGAAGAAACGCAAGGGCGTGGAGGTAGCGCTGTTGGGCTTAGTATGGGCCGGGGACTTTTTGAAGTAGTGGGCCGGGCTTGGGCTCGGGCTGAAGAAGGGAAAGAAGGGAGATTTCTTGGCTCCGGCGGCGTCGGCGTCGGAGATGACGGCGTCGTTGTGGGGCGGCGGCGGTGGTCGTGGGGATTTTGGGAGATGGGCAGGGGTGGCTTGGTCATTTGGGGCGTCTCTGGAAGCGTAGGGGTTGGCTTTTTGTGGCTTGGAAGTGCAAGCACCCATGGTTGTGTGTGTAGAGAAAAGGAGATGGTGGTGTGGGTTGAAATGGGTTGATTGGCTATGGCATTGTGATTGGGAGAAGAAAAGGATGTGATGTTGGCGGTGGTGGTAGAAGAGAAGCAGTAGTAGAAGTGTTTTCTGTTGGGCATAAGAGAGTGTGAGATTTGTTGGTTAAAAGAGTTGAGTATAGTTTTGGAAGACGATGAATGTGATGTGAGCTGTACAAATCTCACTGGCCACGTGTCTTTCACGTGACCCTCCTCTTTAGTTTTTTGAGTTGGTGGAGGTGTATTAAACTATTAATTATTATTTTTATATTTTTTTAATAATTAAGAAAATAGTAATTATGAATGATAAATAAAGAAATGCGAGAGGTGAAAATAACCAAATAACATATTTTCATAAATTATGTTCCAATCTATTATTGTTTCAGAAATATGTAAGAATTTACCACTTTTTAGATATTTGAATTTGGCAAAATCAAGTTTTTTATGGTACTCAAGTTTATAGTTCTATTGAAAAATTTTGAAAATTATTTATGGTCCTCGAGTTTCATAAACTCAAGTACCATAAAAAATTTTGAAATTTTTTTAAAGTAAATTTTTTCAAAGAACTCAAGTTTTTGAAGTTCGAGTTTCATAAACTCAAATTTCAAAAAAATATAAAATCCTTATATATTTCCAAAATAGTGATAGATTGCTAATTTTTTTGCTAAATAATGATAGTGGGCCATTTTTGTCGTTTAAGGATAACCAAGTAGTTTCATATGCGCTCGTCTCATGCATTCTATATGAGACTAACAAGTAGGTCTCATGCTTTTATGATGGGACCTACATACCAGCTTCATAATAAGGCGTCTCATACCTTCTCCTCTTTGTGATGCCTAGACTTGGGTTCCAACTCCACTAACTTTCACTTTGTTAGCGATCAAACAAAACCTAACAATGATCACCAATTACACATGCCATGCATAAATCAGATAAGAAAACAAAAGGAATTTCTCCTTGTATGTACATTTGCCATCTAAGGATAAAACTTTCTTAAATAATTGAGAAAGATGGTAGTTTGAGAGATAATTTATGGAAAAAATGGTAGCCACAAATGGTGTATAGGTTGGTTTTCCAACCAATTAGAAAACAACCATATCAACATCATCTATTAATTGGGTGAGTTGATCGAGTAAGATTTCTTTCCACCTAACGTCTGACCCAAAACTTGAATTTTAAAAGTTGCGCGCACTTGATAACAGAAAATTCTTAGGTAGTCCCCAGAGTATAGTGAAATGAGGCTCTCTCCTCTCATATTTATGATAGACCTCACTATGAATTTAATGAGTAGACCTCACCATGAATGTGAGAGGAGAGAGTACCATTTTCTGTGTTTCGAGAGTATCTAAGAATTACTCTTTGATAACTATCTAACCTACTAATCAAAATCGCATGCGACTCTTTACGCTAAGTTGAGTCAATCGGTGGGTTGGTTTCTCGAGTCCCCAAGCTATCGTAATCATGGAAATATTAATATGACATAATCATAGTAGTTTAAAGTACACTTAAAAAAATTCTATATATTAGGTACTCAAACAATGAAGAGGATAAAGACTTTACTTATAACTACATTTAGCGATAAAGCACCTGGTAGTTTCAAATAGCGAGTATGGGTTAATATTGTGACTTCTGAAGGTTCGAACTAAGAACCAACATTGCAAATTGTACACCCACCAACCATCATCCACCTTGTAAAGTCAAGCCATTTGGCAATGCCGACTTCCATTGAAGTTGGCAATAATGGTCGATATTAATGTTCTTAAATCGAAATTGTAAGTTCAGCTATCAGCATAAGATTATAAAAATCGCTTGAAAAACTGACTGCCCAACCCTCACACCCTTTTCCTCAAATTCTCCCCTCTATCCCAAAAGAAAAATTCATTCCCTTTGATTATTCCATCACTTTCATTCCCTTTCATCGCCACGCTCATAACTATCAAACTACACTCATAAATTTAGGCCAATAACCAACAATTATATAAAAAGAGTCTCTCACACTAAACGAGATGATAAAACTATATATTACATTCAAATTGGATTGTCATGTGAAAAGTTCCAAGACCACATTTCGAAAGTCCAAATATATTAGTTATATGAATCTATGGTAATACCAATTTACAAGTTAAAAAAAAAAATCATGTTTAACTGCAATTTACTCTAATCCAAACATTTTCTAATAATATCCAATTTTGTAATTAATTTTACCAATCAAATCACTAATATATGATTCATATGATGAAATTATGAATGTTGTCGTCCATAATTAACATGTACGGATCTTTACAAACATGTAAAGCCAAATTAGCAAAGGCGTGAAGGGTCATATCTATATATATATCAGATCCTATGCAATGCATATGCCATCAATTTTATTAACATGCATGTAACTATATATATATATATATATATCTTTTTTTTTTCATAACCCACTCGGTTTTGACGTACCAACCATGTGCGCAACCTCCCAACGACACATCATTAGCAAGCAATTAATCGTGAAGTTTGTCCTACTTGACCCATGATTAGCACATCAACCATCATCATAAACATTTTACTAAATATTTCATTATTATATATAATATTTTTATTATTATTAACATAAAGTGATTGTGAAAAACAGGCGTGGTTGGTCTAGTAGAGGTCCAAAGTTTGAATCCCACAATGGATCATTTAGATTCTTTGCTCACGCAGGCTCGAGTACAACAAATAAAGTGTTACTATAATCACGCTTAGGTAAAAACTAACATTATAAACAGTTTACTAAATTTTTCATTATTACATATAATATTTTTATTATTATTAACATAAAGTGATTGACCACCGGGGTAGTTGGACTAGTAGAATGTGAGGTTTGAACTTTGAATCCCACAATAGATTATCTAAATTCCCTACTCACGTAAGTTGGGGTCCAACAAGTACAGTATTTCTATGGTCATGATTAGATGAAAGACGCAAACTCAAGTTGCTCATTAACCCATTTTTCTATGTTAAAAAAAAAAAAAAAACATAAAGTGATTGTGATCCATGATATTAGTTTATGAAAAGAAATTAAAATTTTAAATCGCAACACTTTTTGGCGAAATCTCTGGGGTCCAGAATTTGATGATTTTTTTTTTTTTATTAATGCAGCAAGTAATGGTTTTATCAGCCATACGGAAAGTGTCGATTTTATTTTTTAAAATAAACGAAAAGTGTCGATTAAATAAACTTAAGATCTTATAATATTTGTAATTTTGGCTTATTATAGAAAAAGAAGTCAACGATCCCAGGATTGGAAATAAGAGGTGCATAGAATAGTGCATCGGTAAAAGATTCGTATCCTTATGTTTTTATTTAAAAATGATCCACCAATGCAACCTTTCTTTTATTTTTAATAGAAAAAAAATTGCAAAATTATAAAGAGAAATATTTATAGATCTCTTAAGGACATTTGTTATTTGTTAGTGAACCATTTTAGAAAAAAATTTATTTAAAAAAAAATATATTTTGACAGTTTTTTTTTTCCTCATAAAAATGATGTTTTTTTAGATAGTTTCAACAGATGACGTCTCTTGATGATAGTTATTTTTCATCATATCAAGATACTAATAAGTTTTTGGTGNTCAAGGAAGTATTCACCATAACATTAATTATATATAAGCTTATGCCATGCTCAAAATTTATATAATATCATATATTATATAATAAAAACAGTATTTTTAAATTTTCTCCAAAAAAAAAACACAGTATTTTTACACGTTTGTGGTTGCATCAAGTAGATGACCTCTCAGTGGAATGCTTGGAGATGATAGCAGTGAGAAGGGCCGTGATATTTGCAAAAGAAATTGGATTGCATTAGTCTCATTTTGAAGGCGATTCAGAAATTGTTATAAAGTCTTTACAAAAGGGTGATATGTTATTTTCATCTTTTGGTCACATTGTTAGCTTAGGGAGACCCTAATTCATGTTAGCTCGTTGAGGAGTTTTTCTTACTTTCACACTGTTAGGCAAGGCAATGCCGTGGTTCATGTCTTAGCCTAGAGAGCAAAATTTTCTTTTCTTTTGTTAGTTTGGAGGGAAACTATTCCATCTGATATTGATGCTTTTGTTTATGTTGATTTTCCGGCTTCTTAATAAATTCAAAGCATAGTCTTTTTCCTCAAAAAAAAAAAAAAAAAAAAGTAGATGACCTCTCCATTTGTTACTACACGTTAAAAATAATATGAAACTCTATTGTTAAAAATTTGGAAAGTCTTATAAAATACTACACCCATTAAAATTATAGCTTTTAAAATTATTTAATTATACTGTATTATTTCAATACTCTATCACAGTTTGTTTTTTTTAATAATATAAATTCGGTCATATACGTTGTAGTTGTAGTTGCACTATTTACTATTTAGCTCAATTTGATCAAATTGAGCTAAATAGTAAATAATCTGTAATACTCATGAGTATTACAGATTATACAATATAATTTCACCATTAATATAATTTACTATAAATGAAGCTTTATTACCAAAGATTTAATCCAATTAAAAACTACTTCAATTAAAACTCAATTATAAAAATTTCAATAATTTAAAAAAGAATTACGTTACTTATTTTTAATTATTTTATAATATAGTTTTTCTCCCCCACATTTTGTAATCTCTATTTTTTGATAAAAACTGGCCTTATATGATGTATATTCATTAAGTAGGTTAAAGTAATTTTTCTTCTTCTATTTCTACTATCTATTTTTTTATAAATTTTAAATTATATCATTGAAATATTTTCTTCAGTTTATATATAATTTTTCATTAAGTCGTCCCATGGACATTATACTAATAAAGGTAAAAATAGGTTAGAATTTTATGTTAAAATACACAAACCCATACAATATTCTTAATTACAAATTTACAGTACTTGTTTTTTTTTTTTTTTTTGACTGATACTGTACTTGTTATTATTATTTACTAATATAGGTAATCTAAATTATTCTAATTTATATAAAATTAACGTTATCAATTCATTTCCAAATCTTCTTCTAAAAAAAAATCATTTTTAAATCTCAGCTAAAGATTATCTTCCTTCTCAAAAAAAAAAAAAAAAAAAAAAAATCTAAAGATTATCTTAACTTCCAAGGCCAAGTAATTCATAAAGAATTGTCTAAAACAACAATACAAAATACAATGAGAATTTTTTTTTTTTTGAGTAAACAGTAATACTTATTAGAAATCACATGGAAATAATAATAGTATTTTAAACCGAATTTATAATACATTACATAATTAAAGTATAACTACAAAAGGGTCTAACCTTTGTAATTATAGACAAATACAATGAAAATTAAATGTTTTATATATTCAGTAACAGGTTACATTGGAAATAGTCTTGCTTTTATGATATTTTATTCAATTTAAAACGTACCGTTTGGAACGTACCCTGCTGGTGCTGGGAGTTTATATCATTTTTATTTTATTATATATATATATATATATATCTATGGATTTAAATTATATTAGGTATGATCTATATTTGACACTTTTGGAGTTTGTCATTTCAAAATATTCTTCTATTCTTAGGTCCCACTTCCATTAGTTTCCACTATAGTTGTGTGGATCGTTGACGATGAATGGCGATGACACTCTTCCACATATAGCTAATACTTGCACGGATAAAACATGTTTATGTGTATCTTCGGAGAGTTTGTTTTTATATTGATTTATTAGGTTTTGAAAAATAAAGTAACAAAAATATAACTATATCTCTTTAAAAAATAAAACTTAAAAATTTGTATAAAAAAAACCAAATGAACTGAATAAATTGAAAACAAACTGGAGAGAGAGAGAGAGAGAGAGAGAGGCATAGGAAAATAAATGTTTTTTCCTTTTTTATTGTTTAGCAAGGAATAATGCAAAGGCAGTTATAACTAGTGCACTCAATAATGTTAAAATTGTAGGAGAAAATATTGAAACGGATGCATGTATTTTTTTTTTTTTTTTTTTAAGTCTTTGATTATATATTTGCTGAAATATTAAAATAGCTACAATAATGTGAATGATCTTAATGACATGAAAAAAAAAATGCAATATACCCATTTCAAAATAAATGGATAAAATTATAAGAAGTGAATTTACCTAACTACTGTAGATGATCATAATTTGGTATCAACCTTTAAAAAATAACCTAACTACTGTAGATGATCATAATTTGGTATCAACCTTTAAAAAATAAAAGGAAAAAAATGACATATACTTATTACCATCCTTGTGGTATACCTTTAAAATATGAAGCTATCCTAGGTTGTATTTTGTATCACTTCCCTTTCCCTTTTTTTTTTTTGGATGTGATATCACTTTCCTTTTTATTTGTTTTATGAGGCATTTACCTCTTATGTGATTTGCTTTGTGATACATTTCTACTAATTTTACGAAATTTATGATGTGACAATTGATGAAGCATTTACTTCTTACGTGATTTGCTTTGTGATACATTTTCACTAATTTTACGGAATTTATGATGTGACAATTGACAAGTGACAACAACGCCTGTTAGAAAATAATTAAAGAAAAAAGATTGGTCTACCTTAAAAAATACACAAACTAGGGGTGTGTCGGTTCGGTTTCGGTCGGTTTTCTAAGCATTGGCCAACCGAAACCGAAATTTTCGGTTTCTGAAATTCTCAACCGAAACCGACCGAAATAATTGGAAATCCATCGGTTTCGGTTGGATTTCAGTTTCGGTCGGTTTCGGTTGGATTTTTCGGTTTTCTTATCAAACCCAGAAAATCCCTTTACTTTCCCACGTTTTCTCACCACCCAAACACCAACAAACACCAACGTTTTCTCACCACCCAAACACCAACAAACACCAAGCACCAACAAGCACCAAGCACCAAGCAAAGTAGCAAACACAAAACCAAAAAAAAAAAAAAAAGAAGAGAGAATGGCGAAGAAGCGTATCGGCGAAGCCAACCAAACTCCCAGAAATCATGAAGAACAAAACCCAAACCATGAAGAACAAAACCCAAACACCCAGAAACCTTGAAACCCATACACGAAGAACAAAACCCAAACCATGAACCCAGAAACCTTGAAGCCCAAACAGAAACCCACAAAGAACAAAACCCAAACCACAATGACAGAAAAATCAAACCAGAGAGGCGGTGGCGGCGAAGGAGGCGACGGCGATAGAACCCAGGTGGCGAAGACTCCAGGCGGTGGCGACAACGGGGTTTGTTGATGTTTTCTCTCTGGATCTATGGGTGGGTTTCTTGATTCTTGTTCTTGATTCTCTCTGAATCTTGTTCTTGGTGTGGGTTTTTCATTTCTTGCTTCTTGATGTTGCCAACAGAAGTGAGAGAGAACAAAACCCAAACGTTGGCTGAAGAAAGAAAAGGGAAGCTGAAGAAAAGAAAAGAGACGGCTGAAGAAAAGAAAGTGGAAGAATAATCAAGGGCATTTTCGTATTTATGCTACTAGGGTTTTAAAAAATTAAATAGCAAAAAATACCCCCATGTCCCGCGCGAAGGCTCGAACCACTCCCAGCTAGCTAAGCCATAAAAGGTAAACCATTAAGGCCACTGATCCATTGTGTTTTAATATTACATAAATATATATATATATATATATTCGGTCGGTTCGGTTCGGTTTCGGGTGAAAAAATCCAACACCGAAACTGAAACCGAAAATTTCGGTTTTTAAAAAATGAAACCGAAACCGAACCGAACCGAAACCGAACCGAAAATTTGGCAACGGTTCGGTCGGTTTTGCTCGGTTTGTTCGGTTTGTCGGTTTTTTGCACACCCCTAACACAAACCCAAAAGAGAATTGAATGTGAAAGTTGGAGAGGGAACAATGAATGTGAGGGTAAAATGATATGTCTTCAGTTTTTTCTTTAAATGTAATGTTGGCACTTGCCGCATCTTTAAATTCTACTAAAATTCTGATTAAAAAAAAAAATTCTACTAAAATTAGATGAAAAGCAAATCGCAAGGGAAGTAAGTGTTATAAAATAAACCACGTGACAGTTTCATATTTAAAAGGCATACCACATGTGTGGTAGTGGTATGTGTAATTTACTCAAAAATAAAAATCCACATCCCACGAAAGTGTTTTATCAAGAAATTAATGAGGAGTATGACTTCAGATAAAATAATTGAATGAAAAGAATACATGTGACTAACTTTGATTAATTTGTTGAAAATTCATAATCAATTCCAACTAAGGTTGTGTTGTTGGTGTTGCACATCCCATAAGATAGGGAAAAAATTATTTTGTATTAAATGATACACTGTCATCCATATCAAAATCCAATAAATGAGAAACGTGTATAAAAATAAGTACTCATTAACACATGTCTTTCATTTATTAGTGGGGTAATTATTTTTTGATGATATGTCTTATATTTATTGGATTTTGATACCACTAACATGGTATCATTTGATACCAAATATCTTCTCTAAAAATAGGACTGGAATTTAGATGCTTATAAACATATTTGCAAATAAATATTAGAAACTAGACTCATCACACGAGCTTTGCAAGTACAATAATGCTTATTTATTTATTTGGTTTGGTGTTATAATGATTAAAAGTGATATATAAATAACCATGTGTATTTTTTTTTTATAAAGAAAGAGGTAAGGTAACATGGAATAATGTTTAAAAATGAGATAGAGAATCATAAGAAGTTGAAACCCAATGGAACATTTGAATTTATTGATTGTGATAAGAATAGTGATAAGTAAAAAAGTTTGAGATTTGAACAAAAGAAATATGATATATGTTAGTGTGGATAGATGGGGATTTGTGATAACTATATAAAATTTGGATAACAAAAATTTGGAATGTTTTAAAGAATTTTTTTAAAAAAAATTAGAGAAAATTCGGGATAAGAATAAGTAGTTTTTACTTTTTACATGAGGTGGTTTTTTTATTTTTTATTTTTTTTAGAAGAAGTAATTTTGTATTTTTTTAATAAAGATAATTGAAATATTTGAATTCAAATAGATAACAAATACAGATAGGAATTAGACATTTGAATACAAATGAGTGGTGAGAATAACAAATTATTTATTTATTTTTCCATTTTGTATGTGAGATAGTATTACTGTTTTAATCTTTTTTGTAGGAAAAAAAAAAAAAAAACTAAAGGGTATATTATTTCAGAATTAGTATGAGAATATTTTGATACACCAAAAATTGAAGACAAAACATGGGACTTCTCTTAGTAATAGTATAGAAGATAAATTTTTTATAATTTTATTTTGGGTCAAATATAGATCAAAGAGGCCAGCAAACTTTCCCCCTTTATTTTCTTTCCAAAGAAGAAGACAAACAATCCCTCCTCTCTCAAAGATATAATCCCATTTCAATTTGCTTGCCTATGCCCTCACTCACACCTATAACCTATAGAATGGACCTTCTCAACAAAAGGCCAAAGGTGAATGAAGAAGATTGAAGAGCTTGAAATTGGCATCCCAATGCACATTTTGATTTTTGACCAACTACAAATCAGTGTTAGTGTTAGTCCAACAGTTCTCTCTCTTTCTTTCTCTCATTTATAACTTTAAGCAATTCCTTGTCTTGTTTTTTAACTTTCGAGATTTCTTTTTTGTTTTTGGACTTTATTCTTTCCAGGAATTGGCGGGAGTCTGAAGCAAACATTCACAAATTTTGTATTTGAGTCATTTGTGATTTGTCAACAACTACATTATTAGCTCTTTTTATTTTTATTTTTTATTATTATAAATTTTTATAAACATTTTAAATGGAAGATAAGGAATTTGAAGTACGTATTTGCTAGAAATATTTAACCTTAGTCACGCAAACGTAGGAATAGGACCAGATTTAATTTTTGGGATCCAAATATGAGTAAACAAAAAATTTCACCGAGACTTATTATTAGGTTATATTAAGATCAGTTTCTCAAGAAAAAAAAAAGTTATATTAAGATCAAAGACTAAATGTACAACATAATTGTCTTTTAACATATTTCAATTCAATCATCTATTAAAATGGTACTAGGCTTAATTTCTTCAAATTCCGAAAATTGATTCTATACTAAATTTCACAATAATTTTCCTTTTAATATACAAATTTAAATAGTCAAATATTGTAAGTGATGTTCCCATAATTTATAAATCAAATGAAAGTCATCTTTATCTTATACACACACACAATCTATAAGATGATTCTTCTCTTTGGATTGAACTTTTATATGGTTCATAAATACCTCTAAATCTTATGTTTAATAAGAAAAAATTTGAGGACAACCTGATAAAAATATATCTCCAACTCCACTGAAAATGCTTACAAAATATGACACTTTTCTACAAATCCATATTTTCAAAACAAACTTATCTATTTTTTTTTTTTAAAGAAAAATTATGACACTAGGCAAGTGTGTGTATGTGTGTGTGTGTGTGTGTGTGTGTGTGTATTATCTATACTATCTATAAGATGATTCTTCTATTTGGACTAGACTTTTATGTGATTCAGAAATACCCTTAAACCTTATGTTTAACAGATAAAAAACTTGAGGACAACCCGATAAAAATATATTTCCAACTCCACTTAAAATGCCTACAAAATAAGATACTCTCCTACTAATCTATGTCTTCAAAATAAACTTATCCAAAATTATAAAAAAAGAAAAAGAAAATTATGACACTAGACCCAAAAAAAAAAAAAAAGTCTCATTCCATGTACAAAGCGCGTGTGATAAAGCTAGTTTATTATTTAAGGGACTTCTCTGTTTGGAATGGACATTTCATTGATCTAAAAATGCCCATACATTCTTAGATTTAAATAGAAACAAAATTAAAGAGTAATCTAGTAAAAATACGACTTTAACCCTCACTAAAACATTAGCTACAAAAATAGAACCACTCTTTATTAAGAGATTTGAAATACCCCAACTCCTGCTCAAAAAAAAAAAAGAGGCCCCAACTACCAATATTCCTTCAATCATAGCCCATGTTTTCAATTTTTTTTTCAAACCTTTTTTTTTTTTTACCTTTATTTATTTATTTATTTATTTGAATTTGCGGTTTCCTACTTTCCTTACTCCCAATCCCACTTTTTTGTGTTTTTTATTTTATTTTTTCAATTCTCTTCTTTTTTATTCTGAATTAAAAAAAAAAAAAAATCCGCTATAAAACTGGTACTATAACTTCTCATCCATAAATTCAAGTACTACTATATATCTTTATTTTTTCTGAAATGCGACCCAGTTGCCAAAAATAAAAAATAAAAGAAATGTCTTCTCTTTCCCTCCCTCTTTTTCTCTTTGAGGTATAAGTAGCGGTAATTTTCTTAATACTCAATATTTTTTATTTTCTTCCTCACATGTTTGTATGTTTGTCTTTATTTTACACAAGTTTATAGTTCTAAAAAGATTTTTCTTAACTCTCTTTAGATTTTCAAATTTGAAACACTCCTTTACACTGGAATTGGTATATATTTCAAATTGTATTTTTGTATATATAAATACAAAGAAAGAACAGTTCATGCAATAATTTCAAATTGTCTTTTTGTATATAGAAATATAAAGAAAGAATAGTCCATGTAATATAGAATTACAAATAATTTTTTAATTTTAAAAAAAAAAGCCTCTAAATACGCGCTAAGTGTTTAATATTTTTCTAACTAAAAAAACCATTTTGTGTTTCCAAGGAAACAAACAGAAACAAACAAATCACAATTCATACACAATTACAAAATAATACAATTCTCAAGAACTCAAATAATAATAATAATAAAAAAAATACAAACAAACAAACAAACAAACACAGTTATATCAACACTCGTTCAAAATAAGTCATTATTATGTAAGACTCAAAAAAAAAAAAAATAGATATCTTGATTGAATATTGATATATTTCAAATTTCTGTCTTGATTTCCACAAATTTCCATGATAAATTATGATCAATATGTTTCTTGGTAAGATTTAAATCTTACACCCATGATAAACATGAGATGTAATTAAACCACACAAACTTTAGATACTGATGTGTTAACAATCACAAAAAAGTAATTTGAACAGTTATTTATTATGTATGTTGTTGAGCCAATCGTATTTTTTATCACATCAATTTATAAACTTTTTGATAGTAAAATTGATAATAATAACCTTAACGCAATACTTATTAATTATAGCATATGCACAGTACATCAATGGAAAGACCTTAAGGACCCTCGAACAAAAATCTTCCTTTTACTGCACATAATATGCGCAATAACAACATGCATGCACAAGCCCATTAATAGCAGTAAATATAGCACCATGAATGCACTCCCAGCCTCCCGCATAGACTTCATTTAAATTCAACGCTCTAATAGTAAAAATCAAATTCCATAAACAGTGATGGAGCAACAGATTTGCTGTGGACCACAAAGTTGTTGTACTGATTTCTAAGGCATCGTAAAATTCACTTGGTTATGGATTCGAAATCTCTAGCCAATATCTTGAAGCCATCCTTAAGAGATTTATTCATGTAATTATTTAGTGTGTAGGGACAAAAGGACTACACACCCTTGAAGGAATAGTTAAGCATTCATAGAGCTCTTAACACCCTCATTAACCAAAAAAAAAAAAAAAAAAAAATTCATTAACTTTTTGTCGATTATATCTAATTTGTCACACAAGTTTTGAAAACCCACATTTTATATGTCAATATATATATATATATATTATAATATTTCTTTTAGAATTAAAAACTATGTTAGTTTAAACAAATTAGAACTCACCTATATTTAGATAAAGCAATTTACACTAAACAAATTTTTATTAAATTAGTTTTGCTTTTCTCTAAAACAAACCTAATTTAAATTTGGTATGTTCTTGTTCATAAATTTCTAGTTGACTCTTTATTTTTGAATAAATTTAAAAAATACATGTTAATTTTTTTTTTGAACTTTCATGTGCATTGCAACTAATTATCATAAACTTCTGTTTTTTATTTGTTAATACACTTAAGAAAAAAAAATTTTAAAAATTATTTTAATGTACATTTTACTTTCTCAATGAATAAAAAGAATATATCTAGAATTTATAATATTGAAAAGATTTCAATGTTTATGTAGCATCTTCATAAAGTATGTTGTTCTCTTCCATTAACAATGATCATTATTTAATTTATTTTGTTTACTTATTTAGCTTTCACCTTTTATTTATACAAATATTCAAAATAGCATAACATAAGTACATGCAAAGAATCAAACTTCAAATTCCATTTATACGAAAAAGAAACTCATTAACCTCTTAACCTAATTATAAGAAATATTTATTATAGAATAAATACTATAAGTTTCAAAACTTACTGTATCTATGATAGAAATAAGTTCAAACTTATTTAGTATTCTAAAAATTTAAATTATTGAGCAAAGAACCTTGCAATTTAATTAACATCTCTGAGTATTTTCATATGAAACATCCAAAGTTCAAACTTCGCTCTCTAGTGTATTTATAAAATATGTTATAAACTCATTTAGTATTCTAAAATCATGAGTAGGTAAAAAGTAAAAACAAAAACAAAAATCAAGGGTATGTAAAAGAATTTTGAAAACTTAGGAAAGGCATTGCCAACGTGGTCAATGTCCATAAAGAATGATGGGTTCTGAAGAATGTGACCATTTGAACGGTGGTCTGTCTATGACTTTTAATACATATCCAAACTATAATCTCCGTAGAAACCCCACTTATAATTCTTTGATCTTTCTCCTTCTTATTGTTCAATTCCTTTTTATCTCCCACTTTTTTGTTTCTTAAAGGGTCCTCAAAATTATTCATACCAAAGTTAAAATGACTTTGATATATCTTTTTCCTGTTGCCCATCATTGTATACCAAGATGAGTGGGTTCCCCACTAAACTCCATTGTTAAGGAATAGAAGCAATCGCTTTTTCATCAAGATGTTTTTGACATGAGAAGCAAATTTGACCTCCATAGTGTGTATACTTGAGCAGCGCACTTGGTTAAAAAATCATTACTTTCCTCGTGGTAAATTACTTTGTTGGTCCCATTTAATTAGAAGCTAGAACTTCTTTTTTCACAAAAATAAAAAGCAAGATTTGAACTTACAAAGTCACAAGAGCTAGCTAGAGTAGTTTGTGAGTAATACTCTCTCTAATGTAGGCAAACCACAAACGACAACAATTTCTTGCTTTTGTGTAACATTCTTCTTCGTTATCCTTACAACGAAAGGAACTCATCGTTCACGGCCAATTGCATGGTTGCTTTCAGAACAGTAAAAGGAAAACAATTATAAAAAAACAGAAACAAAAGAAAAAGCAATGATCAATCTGACTCTCATGAATGGCCGAGTTAGAGTTATCAAGGTCTCCCTCTCTCTCTCTCTCTCTCTCTCTCTCTCTAGAAAAAAACCTACCTACCCAATAAATATACCGAAAGAACACCATCAATGATAAATATACTCGATCTTAAGGAAATTAGGCACCATTACCACCCCACGTTCATGAATGATGCAAAATGTCCATGAATGGGTCCATTTAATGATGGGTATACGTGTGATGCACAAACCCCACGTAAACAATACAATGCAATTCACAAATTTGACCAAACAGTCTCTAAGACTCTAACCCTATTCTTACAAAGATTTTATTTCTTTCTTTCTTTTTTCCTGATATTTTGGTAGGATACTCGGATCATACAATATTGCTATTATCACAAACATGAAACCTAGATTTGATGATTGTGATGTGGCAAAAAGAACAGAGATAAGAGATGAGTTTGTGAATGAATTTTGATATAAAAAATAAAAAAATAAAAAAAGTTCATCCTCTAAGCTTGCTTTCAATTTTGGTCCATAAAGTGTTAAATTTGAATTTATATTCTAATGCTTGTTTTAAAATTATAATATTGTAATGTTACGTCCACAACTCTTTTAAAATATTTTTACAATAAATCTTAGGTGACATATTATTATTAGTTATAATCTGAGATCACCATTGACATCATTTTTTTACCCACAAGTAATAATATTTGCCACATAAAACTTATTTTGAAAATATTCTTTGAATGTTATACTTTCATGATTCCATCCATTCATGTTAGTGACATGGCCATCCCAAATAAGCTAGCTATCAATTGTGGCAGTTGGTCTAATTTAACTATTCTAACAATTATGGTTCAACTAAGTTAGGAGAGAGAGTTAAATGTTTGATATCATGAGTGTGGTCTTAAATGGTATTAGTGTTCGTATTTCTAGCATTGACTTTGGAGTTAGAGAGCAAACCCATCTTGTCCTTCTTGTGCTCCACCACACCACAATATTTATTGTGGTTGCTATTTGTTCATCTTGCAGTTGGTTCTAGGCAGCCCGACATGCAAAGACTTGGTCTTCTACTCCTCTCTATTACACATCTAGACGACATCGTTTACTCTCTCGACAGCATCTTGGTTTTTTATTTTTAGCACATATGTTAAATTTATTGCATCACAATAACAAAAATTAGGTTAAGAAGTAAAATAATATATATTTTCTCTAAAATAAAATACACAAGTATGAACAATTTGCATTTTCTACTGAAAAGTACTATTTCAAGAATTTTTTAAGAGTTAACAAAATTATATAATGACCATATTTAACTTATATAAGAATTATAAATGTATTTAATATTTTAAAATGTCTCCATTCATATACATGGGTTATAAGCTAATTTTAATAAAAAAATATTATGAAAGTAGGATGTTAGGAACTGAAGAGAAGCTAAAAATTGAAGCAAAAAAACCTAACTTGGGCTGGACTGCTGAATTAGTAAATTAAAAGGAGTAAGCTATATATGTGTAGCCAAATTAGAATGAGTCGTAAAATGCCATAATGTGAAGAATAACCATTGTTGTTGCTCAGCCTTATTTTCTTTTTAGTCTTTATTTGGAGATAGAGAAACCCTTGAAAAAGTCTTAAAGTTGGAGTATTGGAGATGGCTACTCTCTTGAAGAAATCACAAGTCATTAAATCAATCATTAATAAGGCTTTAACGTTTAAAATATCATACCTAAGTTAACTTCAAGATAACTTAGATTGGTAGAGAAAGAAAACTATCCACAAAATATTGATAGGTACCATGTATGAATGTATTGTAAATTGTAATCACAAATGGTCCACGTACAATTTTCCGATAGTCAACCAACCAACTAAGAGATTTGTTTAGATTTGATACTTGGAATTTGGAAAATGAAATTTCGTGGAAAAAGAACAATATACAACCGAGATCATATACTAATGGTTCATCAGTTGCTTTGTTATAGGTTTCAGTTTCGGAGTTGGAGTATAATATTGTAATATGAATAGAAATCGTCTGTGTAATTTTTTGTGTTTTATTTTATGTTTTATCAATTATGTGTTCAATTAACTTTTTTTTTATAAAATATTCAAAATTTAAAATGAATCATCTATATATATATATATATATCTAATTATAGGTAAAGTTGAGAGAAACTCAAATTATAATTCCAAATCAGAGTTCCAATTTTGTGTTATGTGTCCTAAATTATTTATTCTTAAAGAGTTTTATTTTTTAATTTTAGAATCAAATATGAGACCACATAATAAATACTCATCCAAATGAGTTATTAAGTACAAAAATCAAAGAGTGCTTCACAATAATTTAAAAGAATGAACAATTTACATTTTATACCTAATAATATCCTTACAAATATTTTTAAAAGTTAACAAAATATAAAAATGACTATCAATAGTATTTAAATTATATATATATATATGAATTATATTATGCATCTTATTGTATAACTTTAGGTGTATTCATGCATATGCATGAGGTTACAAGCTAGTTTGATTAATTATTATATCTTTTAGGTGCCAAAATTAACTTGAATGTCTCATCTCATTTCCACAAGAATGAAATTTCGTGGAAAAAGAACAATATACAACTAAGACTATACGCAATTGGTTAGTTGCTTTGTTATGGGTTTTAGTTTCAGGGTTGGAGTATAATATTATAATATGAATAGAAATCGTTTGTGTAATTTTTCGTGTTTTATTTTATGCTTCACTAATCATGTGTTTAATTAATTTTTTTATTATAAAATAATCAAAATTTAAAATAACTTATTTGATTAATTATTGTATCCGTTGGGTGCCAAGATTAACTTGAATGTCTCATGTCATTTTGGGTTTTTTTTTTTTTTTTTTTTTTTTTTTGCTTTTCCAATTTCTTTTTTTAAATCTTTATTTAAAGTTTTTTAGTAAAACTCTATACTCTATAGGAACACACACGAGGAAAGGGGAGAATGTCTTAAAGAAATTGACAGTAGTGTATATCCAAATGGCCTAACTCTTGGATATTTAACATGAGTTTTAAATCTTTTTAACTCACACTTATTTTCCAATATAGAATCAACCCACTATTTTTTCTTTTGAGAATACTAAGTATTTTAACACATACAGGGGGAGAGGGAAGAAAGTCTTAAAGAAAGTGATAGTGGTGTATATCCAAACACGCCTAACTCTTGAATACACAGTACTTTTTAGACTGAAACTAAACAAAGCATATCTAGCTGAGATCCCTTTCATTATTAATTGATTTGAAAAAATTCTCAAATTTTACTTCTGTAAAGTTATGATTTACAACTAATTTGTGTGGACTTTAATTTTGTACCAAATTTGATTGTAATTTTGTTCAATCTCTTGTACCATGTATTTTATATGTAATTTCATTGTAAGAATTGTGTGTGAGAGAGTGTGTGAAGATTCAAGACTCATTGAAGATCAAAGATGTTTTCGCCGGTAGCTCGTGAGAAGCCTTTCCGTGAAGTAAAGCATGTACTCAGCATATGACTAGAATGCAAAGAGTCACAACAGATGGTGACAGCTGGTTTTCACGAGTATCTCGCAGGTAAGACCTTTCCACGAGATACCCACAAAACATTCTGTTTTGCTAATTTTTTATATCTAATACACCAGGTCTTTACTCATACTATATACCCACATTACCCACATATTGAGTGGAATGCTTTTCAGAGAGAAAACCCTAGTCATTACCCTTGAGAGTGAGAGATTGTCATACCCACAATCTTCTACACAATCCATTTTAGTTTTACTCAACTCCTACATCTTCATTTCCAAATCTTTGAGAGGTTGATAGTCCAAACACTTACCACACTCATCTTGAGTGTAAAGTGAGGTTTTGGTGCTGCTGGGTAGCATTGGAAGAAGCCATTTGTTAAGTGGATGCAATCGGGCAGAATTGTATGATCTGGGGAGTTAGAGAAGACAAGACTTCATTAAGTTAGTTGGTAGCAGGAGCTTGGAAGGCTCAAGTATATGGGATAGACTAGGCTTGAAGGGTCTTTTGTTATTCATGTACTCAACTCATTCTCTAGTGGATTGATTTACCGCTCGGAGGGTAGTGGGGAGGTTTTTCGCCGAGTTTTTCGATTTTCTCTTCGATAACACATCGGCATGTTATCTTATGTTTACATTCTTCTTCCTTACTCTTTTTAACTTTCATTTTACTGCTGTGATTTGATGAATATGACTTAGAGTAGTTATATTGTTTATCCGCTCGCATTTACTCTATTCCGCACTTAGTTTAAGTTAGAGTAAAATCAACCAAGCCATAATTTTAATTTGGGGGTCTAAACAGCTCTTGTATTTTTACACAAATTTGAACTTTCAATTGGTATCAAAGAGAGTACACTTGCTGTGGTTTTATTACCTAAGTGTGATCCTAGACCCTTTTTGAGATGAATCGATCTCAATCGCTTAATGCTCCTCTATACTTTGATGGGAGCAATTATGCTTTTTGGAAAGTCTGTATGAGGGCATTTCTATGTTCTATTGATGATAGTGTTTGGGACGTTGTCAAGATAGGATGGACTAGGCTGGAGGCCGCCAAATCCACATAGGATAAGGCAGCTCTCGCGGCAGCTAATGATAATAGCAAGGATTTAAATGCTATTTTCTATGATATTTCTCCTTACGAATTTCACAGGATCTCTCATGTTACAATTGCCAAGGAGGTGTGACAAATCTTGGAGACGACCTATGAAGGCACAAAAAAGGTGAAGGAAACCAAGTTGCAAATGCTTACCACACACTTCGAGAAGTTAAAGATGAGTGAAGACGAGTCATTCGACTTATTTTATGGGAAGCTAAATAAAGTGGTAATTGGGAAATTCAACTTGGGAGAAAAGACGGAGGACTCCAAGATTGTGAGGAAGATTCTACGATCATTGCCGGAGAGTTTCCGTGCAAAAGTCACTGCCATCAAAGAGAGCAAAGACCTTGATGAAATTAAAATTCAAGAACTCATCGGTTCTCTTCAAACCTATGAGCTATCTCTACCATCTCAAAGGAAGAGCAAATCTCTTGCTCTCAAGACAATCAATGAGAGATTGGAAGCTCAAGACTCCTCGGATGAGGATGAGGTTGAAAAGGATGTGGTGTACCTTGCCAAGAACTTCCGTAAGTTCCTAAAGTTCAAGAGTGATGGAAAGTCTTTTGAGAAGAGAAAATTCTCAAAATTTAAAAAAGGGCAAGAAAGACTTCAAGAAGAAGGATTCAAGAGATTCCTAATCGTTTGAAATGGTCATGTGCTTTGAGTGCAAAAGGCATGGGCATGTGAAGAAAGAATGCCTCACCTATTTGAAGGCAAAGGGTAAAGTCTTTGCAACTATCTTTAGTGACTCAGATGGTTCAAACTCTGACTCGGAAGAAAGTTGTGACAGAGAAGGAAATTACTCTGCATTTATGGCCATTGCACTTGTGGACTCATCAGAAGATTTGAGCAATTTAGTGGAAGAACTCAATAAGCACACCGAAGTAGAGTCTATGGGAATTGAGGAAGAATTTGATGATGAAAATGAAGGAACCAAGGAATTGCAAGAATCTTATAATTCTCTTCTTGAGAAAATTAGAGAGTATGCTAGAGTGGCTAAGGTAGCCATCAGAAAAATGAAGAAAGCTGAACAAAAATACAAGAGCATACTTGTAAGGTACAAGGAAACAAAGTATAAAGTTGAGGCATTGAATGGAGAACTAACCAAGGCCTACTCCAAGATCAAGTTTCTTGAACTTGAAGTGATTCAAGCTAATGCCAAAGTGGAGTGTGTTGCCTCCAAGAAACTTGACGAAGTGCTTGCACATCAAAAGCCTTTTTTTGACAAAATTGGCTTAGGATATGCTGGAGAGAGTAGTTCAAGTGTCAATGTGTCCAAGGAGATGAAACTTGTTAAAGCTAAGGAACCAATGGTTGCAACACCTAGTGTTGAGAATGTAAAAGTGGAGAAGAAGCCAAATGGAATTGCTCAAAAGGTTTTGACAAAACCTCAAAATTCATTTGTGGCCAAACCCAAGGCTAAAGGGAAGTCTTTCCCAAAGTCTCAAAGAGGTCCTCAAGTTCAACACTTTTGCCATCATTGTGGAGTTAGAGGACACACAAGACCTAATTGTTATAAACTTCACACATTGAAGAAAGCGGATTCTCAAAGGCTAAAAGGACAAGGAAAGGGGAATTGGAACGCCAAGCAATCAAAAAGGCGAGAAGTTGATTTCGATTTTGGTGATGTGATAAAGATAATAGATACCATCACTTCTTGTTTAGCAAGCTTCAGCCAAAGGTTTGAGAATCATAGCTCTAGTACCCAATCCTCCAAGGATATCACCCCAAATGCACGTGCCGTGTGGGTGAAAAAGGTACACATGCATAAGCATTAAACCATGTCCATGAATCAATACTTCCCACATGAGGTGACTTTGATTGGTTGTTTGCTTATGTTTCACATTTTGGCATGTTTCTTTTCAAGTTTGTTTTTGTACTTGTTGTTTTTGTTGATCTTACTTTACATGTTTTGTTTTTGAGTGAGTTGAAAAATTCAAAAACTCATAAAAATTGAAAAATCTCTAAAATGTTTGATCACTTGTGTTGGGTATATTATATGTGAGTTTGGCCTAGTACCTTTCGTACTAACGGTGTAGTGCATGTTTGAGCTTAGCTTGTTATGTATACACATCTATCTTTGTGGGAAAAATCTTGAAATTTATGTGTGACTGTTGTAAATTGATCTTTGAGCTTGTCATGAATGATTGGTTAATAATCTTGATGGTTTTGATACATGCATAGACTTGTGCCTATATATCTTCACACACTTTTTATGTTTTTGCTTTATAGCTCAACAAATGTCAAATCTCAAAAAGAGATAATGAGCTGTAAAAGCCGTCATACATACTAGTATTTGACTAGGAAAAAGGAAAAGTGACTTGTATTGAAATGTATAGTGTCCAAAAAGCCAAAGGCTTACTCTCAAAATTGAAATATCAAAAATTTCAGGCATCGAACTCAAAATGAGATGTATTGTTCAAAAAATGATCAAATATTATGATTTGTAAAGAAGCTAAATGAAAAACTTCAAAGATTGTAATCATTTTCTTGTGGGAAGTCATACATGCTTATTTCTATAATTGAGATAGACCATTTGACTTAGTACCAGTTGTTTATGACTTGATTGAATTGATCATTAAAGCTTCACTCTAAACTAAGGATTATTCTACATTTGATACTCATACACAACACACAAGGCTTTTGTTCATTGAATGCTTATTTCATTTGTGTGATTGTACATGTTCAAATTTGATGTGTATACTCAATTGCTTGACTATTAAACCCAAAAATATTTTTGTGTATTTTATATGTTTTTGAAAGTGTTTTTATGCTTTCGTGTTTTGAGTTTTTTGTTCAAATTGCATTTTTCATCAAAAACTTCTTCAAAGGCATTCTCGCAAGAAGCTCGCGACTAAGCTCTTCCTACAAAAATGGGTTAAGGTAAAATATGAAAACACAAACTTTCAGATAGAGACTTTTGCGACTGTTTCACGAGTAAAGTCTACCCGCAAAAAGTTTTGTGCTTTAGAGACATTTTTCGCGAGTAACTTTGCGAGAAACTAACCCGCGAAAAACAAGTGTTTTCAGTTTTAAAGGGCTGATGTAGACAGTTTTTCAAACATACCCTATTTCCCTCACTTTGCCTTCCTCGTGCCTCTCTCTATGCTAACCTTATTTTCACTCAAAAACCCAACCAAATCTCAAAAGAAAACATCTTCAAATCATTTCTAAGGTATGTTTATACAACCTTTCTATTTATTTCCTTAGATTATGTAGAAAATTCTAGGTTTTACTTGAATTGGGTTATTTTTGCAAAAGGGTTGGGAACTCTAAATTGTGTGAAAATTCTTTTAATTTCTTGATTGGGCTTTGTCACATTTGGCTTATTTGCATTTGTGTTAGCCAATTGTGGCATTTTAACATGTATTTAGGAAAGATTCACTCTTGTTCATGCATTGCCCACATGTTAGTTTTATAGGTGCATATCAAGTGTTTGATAAAATGCTCAAATGACATTTTAGTGTTGTTTTGGACTCTAATGAGTTCCAAACTTTGGGGATTACCATGATTGGACTTGTTTATCATGTTTTGATCATTAGTTGTGTGTTTTACACACTTAGACCCAAATGTGCATAGTCATGCCTTGCACATTCATCACATATGCACACCACATGCACACTTGATGCACACACTTGCACAATTATCATGTTTTTGCATTTCAATCATGCTAAATTTGTGATATTACATGTTTAGCACTTATAACATGATTGTGTGACATTGTTTTTGTTCTTTGTAGGAATTTATGCTTATTTTATGAACTAACTCGGTTCTAATCAAGTTTGCGTTCTTGTTTTGTGTTTTTGCACTTATTCCTTTGTGTTTTGTGTCTGTTTTTGCAGATGTGTCGCCGTTCCTCTCATGATAAAGAACACGTGATTGACCATACGTCATCCCTTATATTAAAGAGGACTCGGCATTCGTCCGATGTCTTTAACAGAGAGAGATTTAAGACTCCCCTGGATTCTCAGACTTTTTCCAGCATTTTTAAGGATGCACCTACTATGGTGGAACGGATTGTAAGGTTTGATACCCTGGGATCCACGTTTATCCCCATAATTTTTGTGGATAAAGATTGGGCAAATCTATTTAGAAACTTTAAGGATCCGATTGATGAATTAGTTAAGGAGTTCTACTCAAATATGATTCACCGTAGTTGAACTGAAGTGTTGGGTTCAAGGAAAGGAGTTTATCATCACTTCGGACTACCTTGCAAAGATCCTTCACATCAATTGACTAGCAAATATGGACATCTCTCCATATGATGACAAACTTCCTCCAGTGATAGATATTCTTCAGATTCTTGGAGCTGAACATGAGGTCCAAGCCAAAGGCACGTTCATTGGAACTGTGAAGTTTGAACCTAAACTAAAAACTCTCACATTGATCATGCTCTCCAATCTCTATCCACTGTCCAACACGGGATTCATCAATCTTGGAAGAGCATAGTTCTTGTGTGATCTCATCAGAGGAGCTCCGATTGATATTTGTGCTCACATTTTCCAAACTATGGTGAAAATAGCAGCACAAATAGGAGCATGGATGTTTCTTCCTTTCTACAGTCTTATCATGAAAATCATGGTACTTAAAGGTGTTCGTCTGCCAAGAGATGGAATGATCCTAGTTCGTCAATGCCCAATATCCATGGTGTCTTTTCAAATGAGCAAAAGTCACTCTTCTACTAAACAGGAAAAGCAAAATCCGTCCAAAACACCAAAAAGTGAATCTAGTCATGGCTCAGTTGCTCACACTACCCCTGGGCATACCGAGACTGCATCTCCTTGTAGTCCTGAGCCACAGACTAGTAGCACTCATCTCAGACAATCTAGCTCTCATACCGACAGGTTGACTATTTTTGTTGAGGGTTTGCAGGAGCGTATTTCAGGACTTGCTAATGTCATCTATTCCACCAACAACCAGGTTCAAATGCGTCTAACAACCATTGAGACACAGTTAGATGTGATTCAACACAAGATAGAGGAGAGCCTTTAGCTATTCGTGCCAAAAAGGGGGAGAGCAACTCACTATATAGTTTGGACGATAGCATATAGTAAGGGGGAGAGCATTACAGGAAGGGAAGTGTGAATATTGAAAGAGGGGGGGGGGTTGTGAGCTTAAAAGGAGAAAGCGAACAGATACTTTTGGATAGTTTAACCATTGTTTGGCTAGTCTAGTTTACAGCTTATTAGTTTTTTGGCTAGCCTTGTTTATAGTATGTTTGTTTTTACCCTTATAGTTTTTTTAACTCTTGGATATTTACATTGCTTTCTTTTAAAGTGTTTTAAAGTACTTTTGTTAAAAACTTTCTGTTTATATTCAGTGCTTTTTTTTATATCCTTGCTTTGTAGTGTCTTTTTAGTACTTTTAGAATTTGTTGTATTATCTTTAGTAATACACACTTGTGCCCTTGTTGGATCTTGTATCTTTGATGCAAATACTTCTAGTATTTCACATTGGTTGTGTGTTGGACATGCAATTGATTCTTGCATTGTGCTTAATTGCATTGAGCGTTCGGATGATCATTTACTAGCTAAAAGTTCATTGTAGTCATTTTTGAAATAC
This sequence comes from Quercus suber, assembly GCF_002906115.3. Lineage (NCBI taxonomy): Eukaryota > Viridiplantae > Streptophyta > Magnoliopsida > Fagales > Fagaceae > Quercus > Quercus suber. Next base: position 939,217 of record NW_027069656.1, on the reverse strand, counting down.
TATTCTTGTTTGATCAAGATATGCTTAACTGTTTATATAGTGTTTATTACCTTGATCGTACTTTACTTGCTTATATACATATCATGTATTCAACTTGTCATAAGCTTAATGAAAGTTTTGTTTGTGTTCGAGTGTTTCAGGTTACAGGTATATACATGCAAGTGCTTCACAGCTTTTAGGTTAGGTGTTAGTGAGTTTTACCACTGTTTCTAAATTCACATTTAAGTCTAGATTCTGTTTTAGAAGTTTTGTCAAGGAATAGTCAAAGGGGGAGATTGTAAAGTTGTGATTTACAACTAATTTGTGTTGGCTTTTGAAAGTTCAATATGTGTATAAAACACCCTTGAACGTTTAGACCCCAAAGTACAAATTATCAATTTAAGCTTATAATCAAACAATTAATGTGTGGAATATGAACATAAGCCAAACACAGAATTGATAAACAATCTAAACCAATTATAATCACATCCACAACAGAAAATAAAAGGCAAAGTTAAAGGAAGAGAGATGCAAACACAAGGACAACACGCGATGTGTTATCGAAGAGGAAACCGAAACCCTCGGCGTAAAACCTCTCCGCTGCCCTTCAAGCGGTAAATAATACACTAAAGAATGTAGTTGGGATAGATAAACAGCAGAAGACCCTCCAAGCCTAATCTACCTAGTGTACCTAAGCCCTTCAAGCTTCTTGCTCCAACGAGGTTGCGCCGAACCTATTTCTTCTTTAACTTACCGGATTCTGCTACTAAACCATAACATTAACCAATAGTTATTGGTCCCTTCCAAACTGCTTCCCTTAGCACCAAATGTACCTTTTCACAGACGTGAGTGTGATGAGAAAAGGATTTGGTCAATGACCTCTCAAGGATGTATCAATGGAGAAGAAGAGAGTAGAGGAATTTGTAGAGTCTCTTAGTGAAGATTGGAGTGAGGCAATCTTGTTTTTCTCTAGGGTTTCTCTCACAAAATTCTCTCTGCAAGCTCCTTCGATTTTGTGGGTATAAGGGTCTATATATAGTGGTATGTGTTTGGAATACGAAGAGTCAGTTTTTGCCAAACAGGGTAAGTTGGCGGCTTGGCCTCGAGGCTTGTCCAAGTCACGAGTTCAAGTCATGAGGTAACGGCCTGGCCAGCCTAGGACTTTTGTCCTGTAGTGCGATAGCTAGCGTGACCCTTCACCTTCTCGCATGCTTCTCATGTGCACAGCATTTGGCGGCTTGTAAGCCGCGAGTCAGTCGCGAGTTCTAGCTGCGAGTCTCTACTTTTTTGCACAAAGATGACCAATTCTTCACACTTTCTTACACTACCCTTACATGAATCCTACCTAAATACAAGGTTACTAAGTGCTAAATTGCAAGCAAATTGGTATGGAATAAAGCCAACAAGATGGTTAATAAATTTTAACCTTATAATCTCCTCCTTTGGCTATTCTGTGACAAAATCCTAAAACAAACTCTAGACTTAACACGTGAGATGGGAACAGTTGGAAAACTCACTCATACCTAACTCTAGAATCTGTGAAGCTTTTGAACCATAAGAACAAGAACTCCTGAAACACAATAACACAATAACACAATAAGTTCATTGTATGCAGAAAACTTGTAAAACATATGGAGCAAGCATAATGCGATCAAGCATAATAGAATAAAGCAATAAACCATGGCAAGATCAAAACAAGCAATCACTATAAACAAGTGATCACAATGCTCATTCACACTTGGAATGAACATCCAGACATTCACACTTGGAATGAACATCTGGACATTCAAGTTGACAAACACAAGGCAAATCACTTGAATGACCAATACTCAACCAATGCACAGTACAAGAAGTATGTGTTTAGGAAAAATTCTACAAGGGCACAAGAGTGACAGTATCTAGAAAGAAATGCATAACACTTAGTTATAAGTACTGATTTAGCAAAGCACATATGTTGCATAAAGCAACGAACAAACCATAAAGCCAACAAGGTGCATAAAAACAAACCCTAAAAGCTTACAAAAGCAATATGGGTACAAACATAAACAGAAACCTTAAAAACCTACAAAGGTACCAGGTACAAACACATAACTCATAAAGTAAAAATAAAGCACAGAAAAATATAACATGAAAACAAAAATATGCTAAAGTTAGAACAAAGCGATAAACTTCCTATTTGTTGAAATCTCTCCCTTTCGTTGAACTCCCCCTGACAGCATATCTCCCCCTTTTTGTCAAGGAATAGCTAGTTCTTATCATCTTCTAGCTTTCTTTGGATTTGATCCAATTGAGCTTGGATAGAGGTGAATTTCATATCCCATTGAATGTTGAGGTGGTGCAAGATGGATGAAAGTCCGGACATCTTTAAACTCAGCTCATGGACAGATGCTACAATAGAGTCTAGCTTCTCGTCGACGAGGAATGAGCGTGAACCACTGTGGGACGTTGAAGATTCTGTCTTGGTTCCCTTCTTACTATGACCAATGCTGGCATTGAATGTGTGCATATTGATTGGACTTGGTTTTGAGCAGGGAAATTCATTTTCTGAAGGATGGATTCCTTTAAGCTTCAAAATCCTTGAAATGAAACAGCAGAAAGGTATGCATATCCTTGACTCAGTTTGTAGAACAGTTTTGCGAAGAACATGAAAGATATGAGCACAAATGCCTATCTCTACATTAGAGATGAGATCATAAAGGAACAGTGCACGCCCGAGGTTCATATATCCTGTGCTGGATAGGGGGTACAGGTTGTGAAACACGACGATCGTAAGCACCCTCAATTTTGGAGGAAGAGATGAAACATTGACTGAGTTGCCATTTGAGGAAAATTCCAAATCTTTTCCAAGAGCTTCCCGAAGTAAGTCCTCATCTGGATATAAATCATCATACACCGATGAGTTTCCAAGTATTGGTCAGTTGATGTGAAGAATCTCTGCCAGGTATGTGGGAGAGACCGAGAAAATTTTTCCTCTAACCCAACACTTAAGTTCATCTCCTTTAACCATTGCATTGGCATAAAATTCTTTTACCAAATTCTCATATGCATCATCAAGGTCAGAGAGAAGATAATTCCAATCCTTGTGAGCAAACTATTGAGGGATGTCGGTGTCAAAAAGAGATTGCTAATCAACGACCCTTTCAATCAATGGAGTAGCATTTCTGAAATAGTTTTAATGAGTCTGAAAAGTAGCATACGATCGGAACTTGTTAGGATCAAACACACTTGATGGGGAACGAGTCCTTTTTGGTCTAGGAGAGAAATCATCAATTTCAATGGCAGATTCCTTCCCTTTGCTACTACCTCCTTTAACAGCCGATCTCTTGAAAGGAGACATTTTTACTCTGCAACATGATTATCACAAACAAGAGAAACCAAACAAGACACCAAATAGTATTAGCAATGTGTCAGATCCACACCATGGATGATGAAGAAAACCCTAAACACTTGAGATTTAGGTTCAAACCATGACAATGAGTTTGTGAATACAACCAAAACCATAATAATTGCCCAAGATAGAGAAGATCAGTATAAAAACCATCACAAACACACACTAGAACATAAAAACAGAAACCCATGTTCGAATCATGATAAATCACAAACCACAAAATCAACACAAAAATCACGACAATAATGAACAAATCAGTAGGTATGAAGAGAAATAAGGAAAAACCCATACTTTTTGTTGAAGATTTGAAAAGAAGTGATGCAGAAATGGAGGATTTTCGAAGAAATACTCGGAGTATTTGTAAGAGTGAAATGGGGAAGACAATAAACAGTCACAAAAAGACGTGGGAAAACTGAATTTTTTTTTTTTTTAAATGGTCCATAAAACGTAGAACACGTGTTTTTCGCGACTGAATTAAGTTGCCAGTTAGTCGCCAGGGTAAGCCACGAAACATTGTGAAGGTAAGAAACTTGAAAATTTCTCTAAGTTTTTTTCGCGACTAAAAGTTCTACCCGCGAGATAGTCGCCAGGGGAGTCGCGAAAATCTTTATGTACCCCTCGCGACTGGACCTTTCACCCGCGAACAAGTCGCCACACTGAGTCGCGAAAATCACAAAAACTCAAGTTTTGAAAATTTTTCTAAGTATTTTTCGCAACTGCAACCTTGACTCACCAGAGAGCCGTGAAATATCTCTGAGTGAGCTTGCGACTTGGGCATGCGACTGGACCTACCCGCGACTGAGTTGCCAAAACAGGGCAACACTGTTTTTGAAAATTTTGACATTTTTGTAAAAATAAAATACTTTTCAAAAACAAACTAAAACACTCAAAGATCTTTTTGTGTTTGATTAACAAAGATTGAGCTTGTGAAAACACATTTAAGCAAGTACAATCATATAAATGAATATGACATTCATTAAACATAAACTTGCGTGTTGTGTGTGAATATCAAAAATGAGATAGTTCTTAGTCTGATGTAAAGCTTCAATGATCAATTCAATCAAGGCATACACAACTAGTACTAGATAATGTGACCCATCTCAATTATAGAAATGTGCATATATGACCTCCCACCTAAACTTGAGTACATTTCTTTGAAACTTTTCATTTGGCTCTATATACATCATATCATTTGATCATTTTGAATCAACATATCTCATTGTGAGATAGATGCTTGAAAATTTTAAGATTTCAAATTGATGAGTTAGCCTTTGGCTATATGGACATCAAACATTTTATTTTGGTCGCTTTCCCTTTTTCCTAGTCAAATACTAGTATGTGCAACAGGTTTCTGCAGCTCAATATCTCTTTTCATCTGGAGATTTACATTTGGTGAGCTCTTTAATTGAAAGCAGTAAAAATAAAAGTGGGAAGAAATATAGGCACAAGTCTATACATGTCTCAAGATCAACAAAACCATTCACTAATCATTTATGACAAGGTTGAAGATCTATTTACAACAGTCACATAGATTTCAGAATTTCTTTCATAATGATATGAGTGCATAAGGGGCAAGCGAAGCTCGTTAAATGCATAAAGCTATTAGTATAAAGGTACAAGGCAAAACATGCTTTGATACAACACTCAACAAAGTTGATCAAACTTTTTAGATTTTCCACCTTTTATTTGTTTTTGGATATTTGACACAGAAGAAGAAAAGATTGATAAAAAAAAACAGAACAACAAAGAAAACCTAACAAAAAACAGGGATGACAAAAATAAGAAACACAATGCAAACACAACACAAAGAGATTTTATGGAAGATAGAGTTCAAGGAATGATACCAACACCAATGGTCTTACACAAGGATTCAAATCTCGGGCCATCAAGAGGTTTGGTGAATATGTCTGTCTTTTGATTGTTAGCATTTATGAACTCTAGACAAACTATCTTGTCCTCTACCAAGTCCCGAATGAAGTGATAACAGATCTCGATATGCTTTGATTTGGAGTGCTGAACTGGATTCTTTGACAAGTTTATGGCACTAGTGTTATCACAGAACACACACATAGTGTTTTGAGAAATTTCATAATCATGCAGTAGCTTTTTCATCCATAACAATTGTGCACAATAACTCCTAACTGCAATGTATTCAGCTTTGGCCGTTGAAAGGGATACTGAATTTTGCTTTTTGCTCATCCATGAACCAAGTTATTTCCAAGATAAAAGCACCCACCAAACGTGCTTTTCCTATCATCAATACACCCTGCCTAGTCAGCAATTGAATATCTCGCCAATCACTCATTCGAATCTTTTGTATACCAAATTCCATAGTCAAACGTGCCATTGAGATAACGAATGATTCGCTTTACTGCTATTAAGTGGGATTCTTTAGGAGTAGCTTGGAACCGTGCACATACCCCAACACTGAATGCAATATTTGGTCTACTTGCTATGAGATAGAGAAGACTGCCAATCATACTACGATAAAGTATTGGATCGACGTCAACACTAGTTGTATCTATGCTTAGTTTTGCAGAGGAGCTCATTGGAGTAGAAGTATGTTTCTTAGAATCCAAGCCAAATCTTTTGACAAGATTTTTGGTATACTTCTCTTGAGAAATGAATATTCCATCTTTCCGTTATTTCACTTGAAGCCCTAGGAAGTAGTTCAACTCTCCTACTATACTCATTTCAAATTCCCTTTTCATTTGTTTCGAAAATTCATAAGCTAGTTGATCAATTGTGGCTCCAAAAACAATATCATCCACGTACACTTGAGCGACAAAGAGGGATTTTTCATCCCTTTTAACAAACAATGTTCGATATGCTTGACCTCTTTTGAACCCACGATCCAATAGGTAAGTGGTAAGACGATCATACTATGCTCTTGGTGCTTGCTTCAACCCATACAAGGCTTTCTTCAGTCTTAGCACATGACCTAGAAAGTGAGGATCTTCAAACCCCTTTGGTTGCTCAACGAAGACTTCTTCATTTAGAAAACCATTTAAGAAGGCACTCTTCACATCCATTTGATACAACTTGAAATCCATGATGCATGCTATGGACAAGAGAATTTGGATGGACTCTAGTCTTGCTATTGGAGCAAACGATTCATCGAAATCTATGCCTTTCATTTGAGTATACCCCTGAGCCACCAATCTAGACTTATTTCAAACAACTTCACCATCTTCATCTGTTTTGTTCTTAAAAATCCACTTGGTGCCGATCACATGTGTATCTTCAGGCCTTGGAATCAATTCCCATACATCATTTCTAACAAGTTGATGTAGCTCCTGGTGCATAAACTCTACCTAATTCTCATATTTTAGAGCTTCTTTTACCTTTTTGGGTTCAAATTAAGCAAGATAGTAGTTGCATGTCACATGGTTGGCACTATATCTTGGTCCTTTTCTCAAACGAAGTCCCTCGTTTACATCACCAATAATATTTTTTGATGGGTGATTGAGAGTCACTTTTGATGAAGGTTTCTTGGAAGTTGGGAGTTCCTCATCACGAGAAATTAGGGGTTGAACTTCTGGAGGTGTGAGTGGACTTGAGACTTCTTGTGTTGATCTAGTCTCTCTTCTCGATATAGAGGGTGCAGACTCTTTTTCGGGTGTTTCTTTCTTAGCATCATCACTTAGGGACATATCATCATCATCCTCATTCTTCTTGAGTTTGAGCCCCTTTCCATCATCCTCAATTTCCTTTTCTGATATGGTGTCATCTATGACCACATTGATTGATTCCATCACTGTCTTAGTTCGCTTGTTGTACACTCTATAGGCTCGGCTATTTGTGGAGTAACCTAGGAATATTCCTTCATCACTCTTAACATCAAATTTACCCAAATTTTTCCTATCATTCAGAATGTAACATGTGCTCCCAAATATTCTAAAGAACTTCACCTTAGGTTTCTTTTCTTTCCATATTTCATATGACATCTTCTTTGTCCCTGCTTGGAAATAGATTCTATTACCAATGTGACATGATGTGTTCACAGCTTCAGCCCAGAATTTTTGTGGTATGTTTTTGTTGAGAAGCATGACTCTTGCCATCTCTTGGATCACCTGGTTCTTTCTTTCAACCACCCCATTCTATTGTGGAATCTTTGGCACTGAGAATTCCTTCTTGATACCATGCTCTTCACAGAAGGCTTTAAATTTAGCATTCTCGAATTCTTTCCCATAATCACTTCTGATTTTAACTATGGGAACTCCTTTTTCATTCTGCAGTCTCTTGCATAGTCTTTTCATTTTATCACATGCTTCGGACTTTTCTCTAAGGAATTCCACCCAAGAGTACCTTGAGAAATCATCAACTACCACCATAATGTATCTCTTTTCTCCTAGGCTTTTAGTTCTTATAGGCCCTATTAGATCAACGTGAAGAAGCTCTAAACACCGTGAGGTAGCAATCACATTCACCTTATGATGGCTTGCCTTTATTTGTTTTCCCATTTGGCATGCTCCACATATAGTCTTTTCCACCTTTCCAAACTTTGGAAGTCCCTTAACTGCCTCAAGTTTAGATACTTGTTTGAAATTTGCGTGTCCAAACTTGTGATGCCAAAGTTTCAGCATATCAACACGAGCACTTCTACACGAAATAGGTGCCGTAGGGACTACTCCATAGCAATTATCAGTAGTCCTATTTCCTTCAAAGACTTGAATCCCTTTTTCATCAATGATTATGCACCCCTTCTTTGAGAATTGGATAAGAAAATCTTCAACACAGATTTGAGTGATGCTTAAGAGATTTGCCTTCAATCCTTTGCTGTATAGCACATCTTTCAATAAAGGTAATCCCGGTATTTTAACCGTCCCTTTGCCGAGAACTTGAGCATGACTCCCATCACCAAAAGTCACATAATCACAAGTTTTCTCTTTAAGAGTCTTAAAGAGTGATTTATCTCCTGTCATATGACGAGAGCATCCACCGTCAAGATACCATAAGCATGAGTTGAAAACTTTCAATGAGGTGTGCACAAACAGACAAGCATGAGACAAGCATTCTTGACCATCAAACCTAACTTCATCTTTATTTTCCATGCTTCTGCCAGATTGAATTTTCATTTTCAAATTATCAATCTTTTCACACAATGTTCTATTTCTTCTTTTGTACTTTTCAATAAAAGAGTTAGACTCACATAGACTATTGTGTAAGATGTGGTTCTTAGTTTCAAAGTATTTCAGCATGTAAACAAACATCCTAGCATGTTTCTTGGATTTAATTAACTCTAACAGTTCATTTTTAGAACGCCCTTCAAACATACTCATAGAGTCATTATCACAAATATCTAAGTCACAATTCAGCAAGACCTTTTTCACAGCAGCATCCATAGCCAAGGGGTCTAGGATCACATTCAGGTAATCAAACCACAAAGAATGCACCTGCTCTGATACCAATTGAAAGTTCAATATGTATATAAAACACCCTTGAACGTTTAGAATCCAAAATACAAATTATCAATTCAAACTTATAATCAAACAATTAATGTGCAGAACATGAACATAAGCCAAATACATAATTGATAAACAATCTAATCCAATTATAATCGCATCCACAACAGAAAATAAAAGGCAAAGTTAAAGGAAGAGAGATGCAAACACAAGGACGGCACGTGATGTGTTATCGAAGAGGAAACTGAAGCCCTTGGCGTAAAACCTCTCTGCCACCTTCCAAGCGGTAAATAATCTACTAAAGGATGTAGTTGGGATACATGAACTGCAGAAGACCCTCCAAGCCTAATCTACCCAGTGTACCTAAGCCCTCCAAGCTTCTTGCTTCAACGAGGTTGCGTCGAACCTATTTCTTCTTTAGCTTATCGAATTCTGCTACTAAACCATAGCATCAATCAATAGTTATTGGTCCCTTCCAAACTGCTTCCCTTAGCACCAAATGTATCTTCTCATAGACGTGGGTGTGATGAGAAAAAGATTTGGTCAATAACCTCTCAAGGATGTATCAATGGAGAGAAAGAGAGTAGAGGAATTTGTAGAGTCTTTTAGTGAAGATTGGGGATTAGGTAATCTTGTTTTTCTCTAGGGTTTCTCTCACAAAATTCTCTCTGCAAGCTCCCTCAATTTCGTGGGTATAAGGGTTTATATATAGTAGTGTGTGTTTGGAATATGAAGAGTCAGTTTTTGCCAAACAGGGTAAGTTGGCGGCTTGGCCTCGCGACTTGTCCAAGTCGCGAGTACAAGTCGCGAGATAACAGCCTGGCTAGCCTGGGACTTTTGTCTTGTAGTGCGACAGCTGGCGTGACCCTTCACCTTCCTGCATGCTTCTCATGTGCACAGCATTTGGTGGCTTGTAAGTTGCGAGTCCTAGCTGCGAGTCAGTCGCGAGTCCTAGTCGCGATTCTCTACTTCTTTGCACAAAGATGAGCAATTCTTCACACTCTCTTCATACACTAGCCTTACATGAATCCCACCTAAATACAGGGTTACTAAGTGCTAAATTACAAGAAAATTGGCACGGAATATAGCCAACAAGATGGTTGATAAATTTCAACCTTACAGCTTTAATTTCGTGCCAAAATTTAATTGTAATTTTGTTCAATCTTTTGTATCCTGTATTTTATGTAGGATTTTATTGTAAGGGTTGTGTGTGAGAGAGAGTGTAAAGACTCAAAACTCATTGAAGATCAAAGATGTTTTCGCAGGTAGCTCACGAGAAGCCTTCCCTCGAAGTGAAGCATGTGCTTAGCACATGATTGGAATGCGAAGAGTCATGAAAGATGGTGACAGTTGGTTTTCGCGAGTGTCTCATAGGTAAATCTTTCTCGCGAGATACCTACGAAACATTTTATTTTGCTAATTTGTCATATTTGATACACTAGGTCTTTACCTACATTATATATACCCACATATTGAGTGGAGTGCTTTTCAGAGAGAAAATCCTGGCCATTACCCTTGAGAATGAGAGATTGTCATTCCCACAATCTTCTACACAATTCATTGTGGTTTTCTCAACTCCTACCTCTCCATTTCCAAATCCTTGAAAGGTTGATAGCCCAAACACTTACCACACTCATCATGAGTGTAAAGTGAGGTTTTGGTGCTGCTGGGAAGCATTGGAAGAAGCCATTTGTTTGGTGGATGCAATTGGGTTGAATTGCATGATCTGGAGAGCAAGAGAAGACAAGACTTTGTTAAGTCAGTTGGTAGCAGGAGCTTGGAGGGCTCAAGTACATGGGGTAGACTAGGCTTGGAGGGTCTTTTATTATTTGTTTACTCCAACTCATTTTCTAGTGGATTGATTTACTACTTGGAGGGCAGCAGAGAGGTTTTTCTCCAAATTTTTTGGTTTCTTCTTCGATAACACATCGGCATGTTATCTTGTATTTGCATTTTTCTTCCCTACTTTTTTAGCTTTCATTTTACTGCTGTGATTTGATGAATATGGCTTAGAGTAGTTATATTGTTTATCTACTCGCATTTATTCTATTCTACACTTAGTTTAAGTTAGAGTAAAATCAACCAAGCTGTAATTTTAATTTAAGGGTCTAAACAGCTCTTGTGTTTTCACACAAATTCAAGCTTTCAAATTCAAATATCCAAGATCCCTTTCATTATTAAGTGAATTGAAAATTTTCATGGATTTTAAAAAATTCCTAAATTTTACTCCAAATAACTGGATACCTTAGTGAATTGTAGAATTAAATATTAGATTGAGCTGTTCAATTTTTTGTTGGATACTTATTATCCATTTGAGATTGTAGTAGGAACTAGGAAGTAGAGTTTTGACTGTAAATAGTTTTAGAAGTAACTAGGAAATAGAGTTTTGACTGTAAATTTTTGTGCGTGTGTGTGTGTGTGTGTGAGAGAGAGAGAGAGAGAGAGAGAGATAAAAGATAGATCATAAAAAGTTTTGAGAAGTTCTACATTCACAACATTTTGATAATAAATCATAAGTGGTAAATTGTCATTAAATCTAATTTGAGCCAACCACTAAAATTATTTATCAACCGATAACAGCTAGTAACAGCCTATCATTCAGAATTTGTTGTGAAAATGTTGTGGAAATAGCATTTTTCAAAAGTTTTTATTTTTTTTATTATAAATTTTTATACAAGATAGAAATTTCACTTTATCCTAATCTAAATGTATATGTGTGTAAAACTCTATCCTGAAGAGTTGAACCCTAACCTTGCCCCCCATACTCCACAAATACTTACACTTATAGAGTGACCCTCGCGCCAAAGATAGACTAATTTTAATTGTAAAGCTTTTTTGTGGAAAAAAATTTATTACGAATGATGTTATCACTGGGTAAACTACTATTATAAAGCTCTTTAATAATTTCATATTCAATTGGTAACCAAACCAATAAAAGGCTTTCGACGTGAGAAATATAGAGAAGAAGACATTACAATATTACTACTAATTATTGATATTTTCTTTTATAAATACATTTTTTCATACTTGAATTCAAATAATCCGATCTATGGTTAATGTTTTGTTGTTGTCGTTAAGCATCATGTGTCTTTTTAGGGTAAAAACCTAAATGGATCTTTAAAGGGTTTTAGGACAAATTTTTAAAAAAATTTGAGCTTTTGAAACCCCCATAAATGAGATAATTCTGTAAAAAAAATTGCTGAACTCCTTTACTTTGCCAATATATTGCATCGTCCATCCAGTCTTTTAATTTGTTAACTATGACACCAATTTTAGATACCATGATGAATACTATAAATAAAACCAGCACCACAGGTTAACAAATAATAAAACCAGGTTATTATTGTAATTCAACATGAAATCCAAATTGAAATATATATATATATATATGTATACGGGTTAGGTTCAAGTTACACCTAGTATAACTCTAAGTAATATTACACCACTCAATAACTTGTTATAGAATTCATATTTTGAAAATCCCACCATTTAATTACATGTTCTATATGTTCTTAACAATCATGCCAATTTTCATGTCAATTGGATGCAATTTGCTATTTGATCTATAAACTCATATTTTATGCATTATTTTAAACAACAAAAACTTGAATTTAAAAATTGATTGATGACATGGCTATTAATTTTTGATCACCTTGAAATTTTGCAAGCATGAAGAATATACGAAGATAATGTAATCTAACGGTATATTTGTCAAAATTTGTATCCAATTAAAAAATATTGAGTGGTGTAACATTGTTTAGAGTTACACTAGGTGTAACTTGAACCTAACCCATATACATATACATACATATATATATATATATATATATATTTCAGGTTGGATATTCAAATCATTTATATTTTTCTAAGGTAAATAGTTTCAATTAACACATTAATAATACATTCCTTAAGCATATGAATCTTTTTTCCAACTTTTTTAGAAAGATGAATCTTAAGATAATAAGATTAGAAAGTAAATATGCTATATAGAATTCTACCAAATAGTAATAGTTTAGTCCCAAAATTTTGGAACAATAATTTCTAATATTATTTAATCAAGGTCAATTACTATATTAAGGAAGGGCAAGACTTAATTAGGTACAGTTATTCTAGTTTCTTTATTAAAATTCAATCATTAATCCAACAACAAAAAAAGGTTGTATCACACAGTTATTCATATTTCACCTAAGATAAAAAAAAAAAAATAAATAAATAACAAGATGGAGGACAAAATCATGTTATCGAATTTGTCTCTCATTAACAAGGAGGCTTTTTAGCTTCCAGTTTTATCCATTAATCTAAGGCTAATGCTAATAGCCTTGTGAAACCAAGCTGAGGCATGGCCCAAGTCACTCACAAATCAGCATAAACAGGCAGTTGATTCCATGACAAGCATATATGACTGTGAGTAAAATCCAAGCAAAGGAACACAAAGAAGTAGTAGTTAGAACTTTTAACCCATTCACAATTGCCATTCCAAGAGAATTTGAATTACAATAATAACAAAACCAGCACCACAGGTTCTTACATAAATAATCAATAGGTACTTCAAAGGTCAAGATAAGAAAAATATGTAGAACCAATTAATTTTCTTTTACATTTTCCAAAACACATAAATATCCCTGCACACCTGCCAGAATTCCTCGGATAATTAATGCAATTGTGTGATACATCTTTGAAGAAAAATCCTTTTGAAACTATGCTTAATTCAAGCATTGGTACACCAACTTTCTATATTCACAAAGACGCAACTCTTAGGCTCCCTACAGGCTAATCAGTGTATAACAAAAATTTTCTTCTAGGTTGTTCAGTAGAAAACTAGCAGTAGCTTTACATGCCAAGTTAGCAAACTATACCACCATCATCAATCATGATCAAATTGAATGTCTATCAGCTAAATTCTTCCACATCTTTTCATCCAAGGCATACATTTGGATCATCTTCATCAGAGTCAAACTCAACCTGCAAGCAATAATATGCATAAATCACTACATTTGACATCGTAAAAATAATATCATTAAAAAAAGGAATTAATTCATTCCTTTAATCAAAATGGTATAATACAAAATAAAATTATTTGTTAACTTCAGAATCTCAATACACCCTCTCAAATTTAGTACCAGCAAGTAGTATCAAGAACAATGCCCAAAAAAAAAAAAAAAAAATAAAAAAATAGGCTCACATTTTCATCTCTGAACCACTGCCCCTGACAATCACGCTTCCAACTTGCAGCTGTAAACTTGAGCTCCCTCTCTCGGCGCTCTCAGAAATCCAAATGCGGCTGCACAACCACCTTGTCAGTGGCTTGAATCACAAGACAAGAACTATTTTGACTCAAATTAGAATTCCCATCAGTAAGGCGATCCAGAATTAACTATAAATCACAGTTCGCATTGCTGGATTTCTGCTGAGGAGTTTTGTTGTTAAGTATCTCCGAAGCCACATTTTGTGTCTGTTCAATCAATGGTTTCCCAACTGACCTAAACTTCTGATGGTAGGTATTATAGTTTGCGGTGCCAGTAGAAGAGTTTGACAATGCTACTCGCTTGTTTCCTTTAGCTACACATTACTACTTATTTGGCTCATTCAACATGCTTGAGTGATATTTCTTCCTAACTATCATTGTGTGTTTATTTCTTGGGCTAACTTGGATCTAATCAAGTTTGTGTTTGTGTCTTGTGGTTTTGCAATTGGTTCTTTGCTGTGTGTATGTTCTTTTGTAGATGTCTCGCCGTTAATCTCGTGGAAAAGAACCAATGATTGATGTTCCATCATCCCCTGTTTCCAAACGAACTCGTCATTTGTCCCAGGACTCAAATAGTGAGAGATTCAGGACTCCCCTTGATTCTCAAACATACTCCAGCATTTTTGAAAAAGCTCCCACTGGTGTGGAACGGATTGTGAGATTTGATACCCTAGGAACGAGTTTTATTCCTAGGATTTTTGAAGACAAAGATTGGGCTGATTTATTCAGGAACTTCGAGGATCCAATTAATGAACTAGTCAAGGAGTTCTACTCCAACGCTAGATTTACCGAAGTTGAACTAAAGTGTTGGGTTCAAGGAAAGGAATTCATCATTGCTCCAAATTACATTGCAGAGGTCCTTCAGATTACTTGACTGGCAAATGTAGACCTCACTCCATATGATGATAAGTTTCCTCAAGTGCAAGATATTCTTCAAATTCTTGGGCTAGATCATGAGATTTCATCCAAAGACACGTCCATTGGAACAGCAAAGTTTGCACCTGAATTGAAAACTCTCACTTTGATGATGTTCTTCAACCTTTATCCACTGTCGAATACTGGATTCATCAACCTTGGAAGAGCATAGTTTCTATGTGATCTCATCACTGGAGTCCAAATTGACATTTCTGCTCACATCTTCCAGTTAATAGGGAGAATAGTAGCACAAACAGCAGCAAGAACATGCCTTCCTTTTTGTAGTCTAATCATGAAAATTATGGTACTTGATGGGGTTTGTCTGCCAAAAGATGGAAAGACACTAGTTCGTCTTCGCCCATTATCCATGATTTCTCTTCAAGCAAGCAAAATTCATTCTTCCAAAGCACCTAAGAGTGAATCTTTCCCTTATGCTACATCTTTTGGACATGGCTTAGCCATTCACTCTATGCTTGTGCATATCGAGACTGCATCTCCTCACACTCCTGAGTTGCAGACGACTAGCACTCAGCCTATAAAACCTAGCTCTCAAGCTGACAAGTTGAGCACTTTGATTGAGGGGTTGTATCAGTGTATTTCCAGATTTGAAAAGGTTCTCTACTCCACCAACAACCAAGTTCAAATGCGTCTCACAGACATTGAGACATAGTTAGATGCTATTCAACAAAAGTTGGAGGACAACCATTAGCTATTCGTGCCAAAAAGGGAGAGAGATAGCATACAGTAAGGGAGAGAGCAACACAAGAATAGGAAGTGTGCATAATGAAAGGGGGAGTTGTGAAATACTTGTTCGTATGGTTCAAGAGTTTATCAGTTTCTAGAATTAGGATGTAAGTGAGTTTTGACAACTGTTTCCAACTCACATGTTAAGTCTAATTTCTGTTTTAGGGTTTTGTCACAGAATAGACAAAGAGAGAGATTGTAATGTTGAATTTATTCAATCATGTGTTGGCTTTATTCCGTGCTAAATTTGTTTGTAATTTAGCATTTAGATACCCTGTATTTAGGTGGAAATTATGTAAGGGTAGTGTGTGAGAGAATGTGAAGAAAGTTCAAGAAGTGTGCACTTAAGAAGGGCCTCGCGACTGGATTTTGCGACTGGCAAGTCGCCAAAGGTGACACACGTGTGACGCGTGTAGAGGAGCTGAAGGGTCATGCCAATGTTGCATTATAGGACAAAACTTCTAGTCTGGCCAAACAATTAGCTCATGACTTGTTCTAGTCGTGAGGCCAAGTCGCCAGAATGCCTTGTTTGTTACAAAGTGACTTTTCACATTCCTCATACCCCATACTATAAATACCCTTATACCCACGAAATATATAAAGCTTTTAGAGAGAATTTTGAGAGAGAAACCCTAAAGAAAAACAAGATTGACTCGTACACAATCTTTATACTTTGATTCTCCAAATTCCTCTACTCTCACCCTTTCCATTGACATATCCTTGAGAGGTACATTTAGTCAAATCCTTATCTCACCATACCCATATTAGTGAGGAGGTATTTTGGTGCTTTGGGAAGTAGTTCAGAAGGGATTAATTCATATTGGTTGATATAATGGGCGATTGTCGGATTTGGTAAGCTAGAGAAGACAAGGTTTGGCGTAACCCTGTTGGAGCAAGAAGTTTGGAGGGCTTAGGTGTACTAAGTAGATTAGGCTTGGAGGGTCTTTTACTATTCATGTCCCAACTTTATTCTCTAGTATATTATTGACCACTTGGAGGGTTGCGGAAAGGTTTTTCACCGAGTACTTCGGTTTTCTCTTCAATAACACATCGACGTGTTATCTTTGTGTTTGCATCTTTTTTCTCTTTCTCTTTACCTTTTAATTATTGCTATGTTGGTTATTAATTATGGTTTAGAATATGTTACCAATTTGGTTATAGCTTATATTTCATTTTCCGCACATATATTGTTTAATTATTAGTTTGTGTTGGTATTTTTAATTTGGGAGTCTAAATGTTTATAGGTGTTTTACACACTATTTGAACTTTTATTACTCTAACTTAGACTAAATGCGGAACAAGAGCAAATAAGCGCAATGAATCGATAACATTACCCTAGTGCATAAACATGAATAACAAACAATAAATGTAAAGCACAAAAGTAACTGAAGAGAGATGCAAACACCAGATAACACCAAGATGTGTTATCAAAGAGGAAACTAAAGAATTCAGCAAAAAACCTCTCCGTAACCCTCTAAGTCGAAATCGATCCACTAGAGAATAAAGTTGGCGTACACGAATAACAAAAGACCTTCTATACCTAGTCTACCTCATGTACTTGAGCCCTCCAATCTCCTGCTACCAACGGATTGCTCGGAGTCATGTCTTCTCTAACTTTCCAGATCCCGCAATACACTCAATTGCATCCGCCAAACTTCACCGACTTCTTTTGGAAAATCCCTAAAACTTTCCAAGCTCCAAAACACTCTCTACCTCTGAATATGTATGGGTTGTGTTTGGGTACAAATCTCCTCTCAAGATATGACAATGGGAGAGGGAAGTAGAAGAGGCTACAATGATTTCTCTTTAGGGATGAGTAGCTCTCTCTCTAAAAGGTGGGTGTGTTGTGTTGTAGAAAATCTATTTAGGGTTTTTCTCTCTAAATAGCCTCCTTTTACTTTTATAGGTAATGATAGTATATATAGTATGGGTAAGGGTAAGAAAATCACACTAAAAATCCTCTAGGCAGAAAGTTTTGCAAGTACCTAGCGAGATGGCTTGTCTCGTGAAGCACTCGTGAAATGCAACCTAACACTTGACTTTTTAGCTTCCAGTATGTGCTTCTTGCGTGCCCTTTTTGCGGGTTACTCTTCTCACGAACTTCTTACGAGTTAGTCGCGAAATTGCACTAATTTTTCATTTCATGCTCGATTCTTCGCTAACTTAATAAACTAAACCCAATATAATAAAAACCCACAAAATACAATGAACAAAGTTTATGTAATTACAACACTTTTTGTCATGGAATAAAGTCAACATACAACATAGTTGTAAATCACAACTTTACATATATAAAATGGAGTTAAAAAATAACAAATGTAAATTTCAGGCTAATATATTTTCTATTAAAGAATGAATTAAAATAGATGAATACATAAAGTTTATATTGATTAAAGTTTTAAAAGCACCACCTGTAATTAATGAGTAACAAGTAATCTAGTTTTCTAGATAGCTTGACAATTGGGTAACAAAATCTTCATGGAAGCTTCCATTTGCATTAACTTCTTCTTTTTCATTTTTTTTTTGAGAGTTTCAACCTATGACATCCGCTCTTGATGATAGCTCTTTATCATCAGACTAAGATACCAATCAGTTTTTAATGTAGGCAGGAATTGAACCTCAAATATCTTATACAACCATCGGAGACTTTACCAGGTGAGTTAACTGAAACCCACATTTTGCATTAACTTCAGGATAACTTGGATCGGTAGAGAAAGAAAACTATCCACAAAATATTCATAGGTACCATGTACGTATGAATTGTAAATTGTAATCACAAATGCTCCACGTACAATTTTCCGACAGCCAACCAACCAAGAGATTTGTTTAGATTTGATACTCGGAATTTGGAAAATGAAAGTTTGTGGAAAAGAACATTAATATATAACCCATATCGTACGCAATTGGTTCATCAGTTGCTTTGTTATGGGATTTCAGTTTCGGGGTTGGTGTATAATATTGTAATTTGAATAAAAATCATTTGTGTAATTTTTCGTGTTTCACTTATGTTTCACCGATCATGTGTTTAATTAACTCACTCTCTTTATCTCTCTCTCTATCTTTATCTCTCTTTCTCTTGGGTTTGAACTTTTATCCTCTTCCTCTTCTTCTTCTTCTTCTTTTTCACCAAACCCTAATTTCCTCCCAATTCCGATCTCAAAATCTCTCCCCTTAACCTGATTATATTACCCCCCGAAGCTTTCAGATCCCCCTCCCTGCTAGCCAGGAGGAGCAAAGATGTCTTTTACACGGAATTTCAGTTTGCAAGGAGGCGTTGCCAATGATGACTATTGGTCCTCCTTCACTAGGAACAACTTTATCAACAACTTTTCTTATAAAATAATTAAAATTTAAAATGACTCATTTGATTAATTATGGTATCTGTTGGGTGCCAAAATTAACTTGAATGTCTCATGTCATTTTTTTTTTTCCTTTTTCAATTTCTTTTTTCCAATTTTTATTTAATTTTTTTAGTAGAACTCTATACTCTATAGGAACCCCAGCCAATATCAAATTAGATCAATAGATGTGTTGTATATTTCGCTCATAATTTTTAAGCCTAGAACTGCTTAGCATTTTTAAGGAACTATTTTTTCAGACTAAAACTAAACAAAGCATATCCTGCCGAGATTCCTTTCATTATTAATTGATTTGAAAAAATTCTCAAATTTTACTACAAATGTCTGAGATCTCTTTCATTAGTAAGTGAATTGAAAATTTTCATGGATTTTAGAAAAATTCTCAAATTTTACTCCAAATAACTGGATACCTCAGTAAATTGTAGAATCAAATATTAGATTGAGCTGTTTAATTTTTTGTTGGATATTTACCATCCATTTGAGATTGTAGTAGGAACTAGGATGTAGCGTTTTGACCGTAATCTTTTTTTTTGGGAGATAAAAAATAGAGACTCTAAAACGTTTTGAGAAGTGCTATCTTAATAATATTTTGACAACAAATCATAAGTGGTAAATTGTCATTGATTTTAATTGGAACCAATCACTAAAATTACTTTTTTATCTATCGATACCAGTCAATAATAGCTTGTCATTTAGAATATGTTATGAAAATATTGTGGGCATAGCATTTCTCAAAAGTTTTTTTTTTTTAAAATTTTTTTTATATTATTTTTTTACAAAATAGAAATTTTACTCTATCCTAATCTAAGTGTATAAATGTAAAGCTTCCTCATAGAGACTTGAATTCTGGCCCTTGCCCCCTACACCCCACAAATACTTATACTTTTGGAGTGATCATCATGCCAAGAGTAGAGTAATTTTAATTGTAAAGTTTTTGTGAAAAAAAAAAAAAAATTATTACAAACGATGTTATCACTGTGTAAATTACTGTAATAAAGCTCTTTAGCAATTTCATATTCAATGGTAACCAAACCAATAAAAAGCTTTCGATGTGAGAAATATAGAGAAGAAGACATTACAATATTATACTAATTATTGATATTTTCTTTTATAAATATATTTTTTCATACTTGAATTCAAATAATCCAATTTATGGTTAATGTTTTGTTGTTGTCCTTAGGCATCATGTGTCTTTTCTAGGGTAAAAACCTGTTAACCTAAATGATTCTCTAAATAGTTTTAGGACAAAATTTTCAAAAATTGAGCTTTTCAAACCCCCCATAAAAGAGATAATTCTCTAAAAAAATTTGCTGAACTCCTTTTACTTTGCCAATACATTGCATCGTCCAACCAGTCTTTTAATTTGATAACTATGACAACAGTTTAGACACTATGATAAATATTATAAATAAATCTTGAATTAATATAAATATATATATATATATATATATAATTTTTTTTTTCAGGTTGGAATAAATAAATCTTGAATTAATATAAATATATATATATATATATATATAATTTTTTTTTTCAGGTTGGATATTCAAATCATTTATTTTTTTTTAGGTAAATAGTTGCAATTAACACATTAATAGTACATTCCTTAATCTTACTAATCTTTTTTCTGACTTCTTAAGAAAGAAGCATCTTAAGATAATAAGATTACAAGGTAAATATGCTAGATAGAGTTCTACCAAATAGTAGTAATAGTTTAGCCCCAAAACGCATCTTAAGATAATAAGATTACAAGGTAAATATGCTAGATAGAGTTCTACCAAATAGTAGTAATAGTTTAGCCCCAAAATTTTGGGATAAACTATTATGGTCTGATTGGAAGGAAGGAGAGTGGAGGAGAGTAGAGTAGAGTTGGCTAAAAATAAGCTAATTTTATGTTAAATCTACTCTACTCCCCTTCTCTTCCACTCAATCTAAACGGACCGTTAATTTCTAATATTATTGGGTAAATTACAATGTTAATCTCTATCATTTACACCATATTTCAATTTGATCCCTAACCTTTTCAGTGTCGTGTCAATTTGATCCCTGCCATTAAGTGTTGGATGAAAAATGCTGATATAGCTAATAGCCCAAATAAAATATTATTTTTTGCCATGTCAACTTACTACCACGTCATATATAATTATTTTTAAAAAAAAAATATTACTCAACATGATCAAAATCCCTAATGGCTTGTTTAGATGTTTAAAAAATGAGGGGGAGTAGAGTAAAGGGAAGGAGAGTAATTCAATTACCTTGCCTGGAAGTTTTTTAAGGAAGGAGGAGGAGGGGTTTAGGAGGGTTTTGAGGGGTTTCAACTCCCTCCAACTCCTCATTTTTAATTCTCCAAAATTGGAGAAATTTGGAGAGAGAGAGTAGAGTAGATAAATTATTGTCCAAGTAAATTCCCTAATTTATCATTTCTAAATTAATCATAGACCAATATTGCAAGTCTATTTTCAAATAGAGATAAATTTGTCTATTTTAATAATTTATTCTCCTCTCTATCCTAATTTTTAAAATATTCAAATAAGGGGAAGGGTCCTCTTACTAATATTAAAAATATTCAAAGAAGGTGGAGGGGAATGATTTTCTCTACTCTCCTCCTCACTACTTTCCTCTCCTCCACTCCCCTCTATTCTCCTCCCCCTTTAAACTTCCAAACAGGCCATAAATCTCATATGGAAAACCCATCTCTGTTACAAGTTACAGCCCACAATCCAGAGCTTCATGTTTTGGTCGAGAGAGAAAGGGTATCACTGACTGTAATGCTCGACGATGAGGAATGGCAGTGAGGACCGGTGTTGAGGTTGTTCTGGTTCCTCTACTGGCCCGATGGTATACTCTCTCTCTCATTTGCCCTGTGTCTCTCTCAATTGAAATGGGTCATTGGATTTGTTCATTTCAAGTAGTGTTTTGGGGCTTGGTTGACATATATTGAAGGTTGGACTTTGAGATGGTGGCGGCATGGCAGCTTAAGTTTGAGTTGCTTTTTTGTTTGATATGGGTTTTTGGGCGATCGAATAGCAAAATGTTTGGAATGTAGTGCTGTCTCTCATAGATGATTTAGCGTCAAAGAAAATTTGATGGGGTTGAGCTTCGTCTTGATAGGCAAAGATGACTATTCTTTTAGTTCTTTGGTTCAGCGAACATTTGCAAATGATAGTATACCTTCTTCCTTTTAAAATTTTTGTAATCTTTTGTCTTTATAATTTATTACTTTTGAGAGGAAGCAGTACACTTAGTGTGTACTTCAATTATTCCTTCTACTTTTAAAAAAATTCTTATAAATCAAAAAGCAAAATCAATGGGTTAGCCGATTAGCCCAGCATTTTTGTAGGGCTTCTGAGATAAATTTTGTTTGTAATATAAAAAAAAAAAAGGCAAAATTGATTAATGCCATCCTAATAGCAGGGAAAATTTACTTTTTTATTTTATTTTATTTTATAAATGTAATATGATGTGGCGATACAAGTGTTAGTTGACAAAAAAAAGAAAAAAAATTATTTGGGCCGTTAGCCACATTATCATTTTTCATCCAACATTTAACAGTAGTGATCAAATTGACCCGACACTGAAAATGTTAGGGATTAAATTGCCACAATTGAAAAGTTAGGGACCAAATTGAAATATGATGTAAAGAATAGAGACAAATGTTGTAATTTACCCAATATTATTTAATCAAGGTCAATTACTATATTAAGGAATACGGAAATTGCTTCCTTATGCTTCATAGATCTTCTAAAGTTCTCTGGTCATGGTATGCACCCCTCCCTCCAGTATGTTTTTCCAAAAGAACACAATGAGGTAATGTTTGTTTCTTAGTCTTTGATTGTTCTGGGATAAGTTATTCGTGCACTCTCATTCTATTCCTTGCTCTTACAAGGAAAGGAAATGCCATTTGAATTACAACTCATCAATTCGAGACAGTGTTTGATAGAAAATCAAAAGAGAAGAGATGATGGCAAGCGTGGCTAGTTTGTGACAACAAGGGAGAAGTTGCAGCAGCCTCCCGTTTCCATTATGCTCCTTGCATAGATTTCATGCTGGTGCATAGTAAACCTGGTATTTTTATTTGTAGAGATCATTTCTTCTAGAGCCCTTTTGCTAAAGAGGATTTGGCAAGTCAAGAAGAGATGTCTAGTGAAGAATCTGGACTAGTGTTGGGAAAAGATTGTTCAATGGGGGATTGATAATTGGGAAGGACAAAGTTTAGGGGTACAAGAAAAAGGTTGGCTCTGGCTGCTGCTGTGTACCACCTCTGGCTCCAAAGGGATGCTCGTGTCTTGCCAAGATATCAAATCCCATGAGACTATCCTTACTCTAAACAGAAACCTCGAGGCCCAGATTGAGTTTGGAATGAGAGTAAAGAACTCTTAGTTAATAGAGTTCTCTGTTGTAATTGGAGTATCAACATTTCTGTCTTCAGAAATGATTGTGTAAGAGGTGATAGGTGTTAATTGGTCTGGCGTGTTGTGTTATGCAGTTTCTTGGTGTTGCTGGTCTCGAGCTCTGTAACTGGTGGGCAGCTACTTAGTTGCTCATGTTCCCTGTTGTAGGTTCTGGTTTCTTTATTAAAATTCAGTAATTAATCCCCAAAAAGTTCAAGAGTTGTATCAGACAGCTATTCATATCTCACCTAAAGATGAAAAACAGAAAGATGGGGGACGAAAACATGTTATCGAATTGAGAGATGCAACATCTACAACAATTTTACAACAAATCACAGGTGGTTAGTTGTTATTGGTTCAAATTTGAAACTAACACTAAGATTGCTTTTTTGCCCCAACAATAACAACTAGTAACAACCTGCCACGTAAAATTTGTTGTAAAAATGTTATAAACATATCATTTCTCTATCGAATTTGTCTCTCATTAACTAGGCTTTTTAGCTTCTAATTTCATCGTTAATCTAAGGCAAATGCTAATGGCCTTGTGAAACCAAGCTGAGGCTTGGCCCAAGTCCCTCACAAATCAGCACAAACAGGCAGTTGATTCCATGACAAGCATATGCCTGTGAGTAAAATCCAAGCAATGGAACACAAAGTAGTAGTAGTTAGAACTTTTAGCCCATTTACTATTGCCATTCCAAGAGAAATTGAGAATTACAATAATGACAAAAACAGCGCTATAAGTTCTTGCGTAAATAATCTATAGGTACTTCAAAGGTCAAGATAAGAAAAATATGTATAATTAATTTTCTCTTACATTTTCCAGAACACATAAATATCCCTGCAACACCTGCCAGAATTCCTCTCATAAATAATGCAATTGTGTTCTACACCTTTGAAGCAAAATCCTTTTGAAACTGTGCATAATAAAAGCATTGGTACACCAACTTCCCATATTCACAAAGAAGCAACTCTTGGGCTCCCTATTGGCTAATCAGTGTATAACACAAATTTTCTTCTAGGTTGTTCAGTAAAAAACTAGCAGTAACTTTGCGTGCCAAGTTAGCAAACTATACCACCATCATCAATCATGATCAAATTGAATGTCCATCAGCTAAAGTCTTCCCACATCTTTTCATCCAAGGCATACATTTGGGTCATCTTCATCAGAGTCGAACTCAACCTGCAAGCAATTATATGCATAAATCACTGCATTTGACTTCATGAAAAAGAAAATCATTAAAAAAAGAATTAATCAATTGCTTTAATCAAAGTAGCATCATCCAAAATAAAATTATTTGTTAACTTCAGAATCTCAATACATCCTGTCAAATTTAGTACCACCTAGCAGTATCAAGAACAATGCCACACAAAAAAAAAAAAAAAAAAAAAGAGACTAACATTTTCATCTCTGAACCACTTCCCCTGACAATCACGCTTCCAACCTGCAGCTGTAAACTTTAGTTCCCTCTCTCGATGCTCTTGGAAATCCAAATGTGGCTGCACAACCACCTTGTCAGTGACTTCAATTGGACAAGGACTATTTTGATTCAGATTAGAATTCCCATCAGTAAGGCGATCCAAAATTAACTGTAAATTATGGTTGGCATTGCTGGAATTCTGCCAAGGAGTTTTGTTGTTAAGTATCTCCAAAGCCACATTTCGTGTCTGTTCAATCAATGGTTTCCCAACTGACCTAAATTTTTGATGGTAGGTATTACAGTTTGTGGTGCCAGTAGAAGAGTCTGACAATGCTACTCGCTTGTTTATCTCGTTTTGTCTCATCGACTCTGTTTCCTTTAGCTTGGACTCCGCAGCCTGATGGTGTGATCCCTTGGTATGCATCTACAATATGGATTTCCAACAGTTTAGGAAAGCAACTTTGGGAGAAAAGAAAAGGTCCCGGGGGTTTTTTTGGGGGGGGGGGGGGGTCTAGAAAATCCTCAACAGCACAAGGCAACAGGTATATGAGAAGTATGTACGCAAAGACGATCAATCAGTACGTGTTTGCACTTATTTTTAATTTATGCATCATTTTGATCACACACTGCTTAGATTAGTCTTGGTATGTCTGGATCATGTAATTTGACCTCATCTCTAAAAGGCTACAGGTTCATACTTGCCTCAATGAAGAGGACTTTATTATTATGCCATGGTTACATTAGCTACGCTACCTTCATTGCGATGGTAATATAATGCAACAACTATGTCGATGCTAAGTTATAATAATTGATGAAATGCAATGCCTTTAACTATGCTCAAGTACACTAAACTAATCTACTACTTAGCAAATAAATAAATAAATTAATCGACTAATACCAATATCGATACAAAGATTTGCTATGAAATAACATTAGAACAATGCTTGTGGCACTAAGGAAATTGCTTATCATGTGAATAATTAGACAAAGCCACTACTACTAATAAAGGTGAACATAATAAACTAACTACAATTCATAAAACTACTTACTTGCATCTACGCCATAAAAAAATGACAAAGCTATATATTGGGATAAAGTGGAGAAGATGGGGATCAAACTCAAGACCTCTTACTCTGATACCATGTCAAATTACCTATTGGCCCAAAAGCTTAAGCTATTGGGACAAGGTAAATTTAATTATTTAATGACATACTTCTAATAGGATCCACTACAGATATATGTTGGGACATTCCCTAATACATGCAATTGACTTGGACTAATCTGTTAAGGATCCATAGCTGACCCCCAATTCATGACTAAAGGCGTACTTCTTGTTGTTGTAACAATATGACCATCTAGGAAAAACACACGTGAGTAGTAAGCAGCCTTATAACACCAACAGACTTATTTTAGATGTATCAGAGAGCCAGAATACAAGTTAAAAAAAGGGTTTTTCGCCTACTATTTTATCAGACATGACAACAGGCAGTGATTCAGATAGCTAGACTCATGCTTGGACATTGTCCGATCAATTGCATAGCTTAGAACAATTGTTACTATGTCCTTATCACCTTAAAAATAACCCAAGAAAGAACACAAAGAAATAGTAAAATAAATATTACTATAGCTGAGAATTGAAAGAAGGGTACGTACAGAGAGCATGAGAGGAGAATCGAGGATGGGAGAGTGGGAGCAAACAAGGCAGGCGTATTTGCCATTGGAGAGCTTCTTATAAGAAGACCCATCAACCAATTCTTCCAACAACAAATCATCCAATCTTCTCTTCCTGTGTTGTGCCTCTCTACTCCAGCTATCTCCTCCAAACACACTCATCCCTCTCTCTCTCTCTCTCTCTCTCTCTCTCTCTCTCCAAGGTTTTGCAACTTGGCTTTACAGAAACATTTGATTAATTTCCTTATTAAAAAAAAATACAAAAGCTATTGTTACTTAAAGTTTCGGTAAGCTGTATATTTATTCACTCAAGGACTCAACTATATGGGGGCCCATTAAGGATCCAAGAAAGCCTGTCAAGAAGAGGCCCATACAGTTGCAACTTGCAAGGTTTATGGCTGTTTTTATTTATTTATTTATTTATTTTATTATTATTCTTTTTTTTTTTTAAATAAGGTTTATGGCTGTTCGTATTAAGTTTGATTGTATTTGTATGATCTTCTAAAAAAAAAAAAGTTTTGATTGTTTGAAAAATGTTTGGTGAGAGGAATTGTCCATTTTACTGCCATTGTGTTATCATATAAAGCCTCTATTTATATTTAAGATTTTGATGGTTATAATAAATGGTTATTTGTGTCATATGGTGTATCATTTTTGACTTTTAGAACACTTGTCCACTGTGTTATTATTAGGTGTTAACTTCTCTTTTAAAATCCTAAAAAGATAATAAATGGCGCTTCCCACTCATAGTGCTTTTAATGAGGAACCTTCATCTTAGCCATTATGTGTTAATCATGCAATTTCGTTGCCTTTGCAGCCCTCCATGACTTGTCAATTTTCACAAGTGTCTTATCCTTCTTGTGTCACTTATTATTTTATTATAATCCTATCGATATGACCATCTAATCCCCACTTATGTTTGTGTTTAGTATCATATATACAAAGGAGGGTTGTGGTAGTAAGTAAGTTGACGATCATAGTAAAATTTAGTCACTTTATTATGAATGGATCTATGAGGACCACATTGGGGTGTCCCTCAATATATGTGGCTGATTCATACTAATTTGTTGAAGATCTATGGTCAACCCAAATTTGAGACTAAGACTTGATTGTTGTTGTAACAAAATGACCATCTAGGAAAATCACTAGCAAATAATAAGTAGCCTTATAAGTTATAACACCAACAAACTTATTCTAGTTTGTATAGAGAGCCAAAATATAAGTTTTAAAAATATTTTTTCACCACACAAATTTATCAGACATAAAGACAACATGCAGTGATTCTAGATAGCCTAGCTCATCTTGGAAATTGTCCGATCAATTGCATAGCTTAGAACAATTGCTAAAATGGTTAAAAACAAAAGGTGTATCACTACGACCCAAACGAGAACACAAACAAATAGTACAACATATAATAGTGATGAAGAAGATAAAAGTTGAGAATTGAAAAAGAGGTACGTACAGAGAGCATGAGAGAAGAACCAAAACATGTTCATATATATATCTCTCTCTCTCTCCAAGGTTTCGTAACTTGGCTTTACCAAACATTTGATTTCCTAAAAAAACTAAAGCAACTGTTAAAGTTACGGAGAAATTTCCACTCTTCTCTTCCTATGTTGTGCCTCTCTCGCCTAGCTATGTCCTCCCAACACACTCATCTCTCTCTCTCACCAGGTATATTTACCGAAACATTTTTTTTTATTTCCTAAAGCTCTTCAAATTTCAATCAACCCCAAAAAAGAAAACTATATATATATATATATATTCTCTACAATTTTATATTTTGAACACTTCATTCAAAAATCTTGGATCCCATCTCATACAATTTTACATTGATTTCATTCTAAAAGCATTTGTATCAGTTGTTGTAAAATCGCATAAGACCCTAAATCAATGTATACATTGATTTTGTGTGTATATATATATATATATATATATTCAAATTGTACTGTAATGTATAACAAAATAATGATTTTTTTCTTTTTATATATTGATAGTTTATAAATACTACATGGATGTTTATTCATATTTTCATGATTAGATACTAAAGCAATTGCTATAATCAGGTGGCTTTCAAATTGGGTTGGTCAGTATGGGCGGGTGGGTCACATCCATGGGTGATTTGGACAGCCCTAATGGATATCATTATTGATCTTTCATCCTTGAGTTGGAATGATTCTATTCATGGTGAAGATCAAACGGTTAATGACAACTAGTAAGTTGCTCGTGCAATGCACGGATAATTTTGTAATATTTTATATAAGACAATTTTGGATAGTGTTGTGCATATATTATATATATATTTTAAAAAAAGTAAACTAAATTAGAGTAAAGAAACATATACATTTTGAGATATTAAAAATTAATTTAGTAGTTTCACTGCATATTTATAGCCTTTTCAAGGTAAGATTATTATTATTATTATTTTTATATTTTAAATCATGAAACCAAAAATAAATGCAAAAGAGTAACGGCACCATGAAAATCAACTAATTTGTGTTGTGTTCATATATTTAATACTATGAAATAAAAGTATGTCTAACTCTCTCATTACCTTTCACTCATTGATAGTGTGACATTAAAACATGATGTGGGCAAATGTGTATGCATGTGTCTTGTAGATGATTTAAAACCATGGTAGAATATTGCTTTACATTGCATACCAAGTATTCTCTATACTTATATACCCAAAACAAAAATTATCCAACCAAATGACATAAACCTAAATCATATTTAATCTCCTAATTTAAAAAGAAAAAGAAAAAAAAAAAAAAACCCCATAGTGGTTTCAACGTCTTGATGGTGGTGGGAGGCCAATATGACAGAGGCGGCATCCCCTTAGATTTCTCTTTCTCTCTCTTTCAAATGTTTTGTTAGTCTTAGGTCTTTCATTTTGATAATATGTAGTAAAACAATGCATTTTATTTAACAATCCACAACATTTTTGTGTCTCTCTATCTCTCTCCTAAGTTTTATTTGGTTAGTTATTACTATTAGTCCTTAATTATTATTTTTTTACTTTTTTTTTTTAAATATTAAAAAGGTGGGTATGCTAAAAGACATGAAAAAGAAAGAGAGGTGTGATGTAAGCTTAGGCAATAAATGAGAAATTAATGAGATAACAGTAAAATAAGTTAAAGTAAACCGTTGAGTAACTGTAAAAAAAAAAAAAAAAAAAAAAAAAAAAAAAAAAAAAAAAAAAAAAAAAAAAAAAAAAAAACTTAATGAAAGAGGTTAAAAAATGCTAAATGCAAATTAGAACGTCACTTGGCAAGACCTCATTCACTCCTGCATGAGATCTTTGCTTTTATATATATATATTGATGATTATTCCTTTATAACTCTTAATCACTAATCAGCATGTCTTAAAAAACTTTGTGATAGGACTTTATCATACATACGAAATATGCATAGATTTTTATTTTTATTTTTATTTTTTATCTTTATTTAAAAAAAAGAAAAGGATATTACTATTGTGTTCATCCTTATAAGAATTTAAGCACAGATTAAATTTTCATTATTTTTGACAATTTTTCTTTGATTCCTTTATAATTTATATATTGTGTTGGTTTAAATGAATTTTTTCTCAAGCTTTTAGATGATGGACTTTAGATAAAATGTTCAACTTTTATACGCCAAACATTGATTGTAAGTCTTGTACATGGAACAAATTGAGATACGAAATTAAGAATATGGTCCATTTTGGTTGGCCTTAACTTGATTTGTCTAGACATCAATTTTCTCTCTTGCTAAAAGTTCAGGATCATTAAAATGGAATAGGTCCCTTACTAACCTAACCAATTGGAATATGATGAAATTTCTTTCCATCCACACTAAACGTTGTGTACACTCCAAATTTTTTCTGCATCTCATAATGATACGTTGTGGAAAGGTGTCATCCAAGTCCAACATGATTGAGAGTTGTAGTTGAGACTATGGCCCAGAAGCTTTACTATTCAATACTTTGCAAGAAAAATTAAACACTCATTTGATGTAATAGGAGACTTGGAATTTGACACTATATACACTGGGTTTGTTCTTGATGTTGTGAAATTGCTGTAGGTATTAAAAACTCTAGTTTGATTAGTTGGCAACTCATGTTTTTTAAGCATGAAAAGTCTACAATGGATAACTTTTGTGTTCTTACAATAAATGTTTTGGAGAGAAAATTGTTAGCTCCCCATCCCATTGCGATCCCCCTATTTATACAAAGAAAAAAAGGTCCAATACTCCTGAGTATGTCTTAGTTGCATGGAATTTTTGTTTAATTGTGCCTAGATTTCTTTTAAAAATTTAATTATAATTTAAACTCTAATTTGATGATTTTTATCTGATTTTTGGGGTTTAATTTTGATTTAACTTCTTATGAGTGCTAAATGCAAGAGGTAAAAAAACTTAATGAAAGAGGTAAAATATTAAATTCAAAATTAGAGCACCACTTGGCAAGACCTCATACATTTCCGTATGCGGTCTCTGCTTTTATATATATATATATAGATGTCTTACATATTATTATTATTATTATCATCATCTTCATCATCATCTTCATCATCATCATCATCATCATCATCATAATAGTAAATAGTGATCAAGCAAAGTTAGAAAAACATGATAGTAAATACTAAATAGTGATTCAAGCAAAGTCAGAAAAATTAAACAGATTTGGTTGTTTCGTGATTGATTTGATTTCCATCTTTATCTTTAAAATAATGTGATAGAAGACAAATGGTTTTTATTTTTTATACCCACAAATACCATACTGACTTAAATAGGTGATGATGGAATTAAGCAAGAGAATTAGCATCGTCAGTCTTAAACAAATGTTATTTTCACATGCAAAAAAAAATTATTTTAATGTATCACTTTACAATACATCATTTATCAAATATTCTATTTTAATATCACAACACATTAAAATATTGTAAATAAAACTTTCATGGAATAAAAAAAAAAACCCACCAACATAGACCTCCGCCACCAACAACCCACCAACTACTAGCACCACAAACCCACCACCACCCAATACTACTTTAAAAAAAAAAAAAAAACCCTCAAAATCAACACAAAACTCCCCAAAAAGAAGAAGAGATGATTAAAATATCAATCAACCGAAATCAACCCCAAACCACCAAAACAAACATCAACCCACGAGAAAATATAAAACCCACAAAACCTAGCAACCCCAAACCCACCAAATGATCCACCCACACAACCCTTTGTTGCCACCAGTAAAGCCAAAATACACAACTTAGCAACTAGAAACCAACATCGACCCACCTATTGCCGCCATTGTTGCCATTTATATAACCCAATAAATGGAGAGATCGGCGCTTGGCAAAGCAGAAACAATGGCGAGATTGGCAGCTTGAGAGAGAGAGAGAGAGAGAGAGAGAGAGAGAGAGAGAGAGAGAGAGAGAGAGAGAGAGAGAGAGAGAGAGAGAGAGAGAGAGAGTGATAATAAAAAAATTAATTTCTTTAGCATTTGCGTTCGTAGACTCCGTACTGTTCATCCATGCGAAAGTTTTTAGCATTTAAAATATCTAATGTGAGAGGTCTTTTGATATTTGGTGTGTGAAATGCCAAATATTTGCATTTAGCACACTTGATGCTAGTGCTCTAAGGACTTTCTAATTTAAGTATGCTTTCTAATATTTTTTGAAGGAGGTATCTTGAATTAAAATTCCCTATTTCAACTATAAATTGCACTAGCATGTTTAAGTGAGATGGTGTACCCTAAATAGACAAGGTTTCCCCCCACACCCCCCCCCCCAAATTCTTCATATATTTTTTTTATTAGATGTAAATTTTAAAAATTTAACTATGGTTGGATTGCATGCTCTTTATATTCTTAACATGCATGTCAAATTTCAATCAAATAAGATATTATTCACTATATTGAATAAACTTATTTTATATATATGATTTTAGACCACAAAAACTTGAAATTTAAACATTTGATTGATGACATAGATATTGATATTTGATCTTGTTGAAATTTTGTAAGCATGGGAGATATAATAAATGCATGCAATTCAATAGTTATATTTTTTAAAATTCACATCTAATAAAAAGATGTAAGAAGAGTTTGAAGGGTTTCTCTCCAAAATCCCCCCTCCAAATCTAGAAACTATTATAAGTGACTTTTTTTAAATACTTTTTAATAGACACCTCTTAGTTTCTAAAAAAAAATCAACACCTTTGCACGCTTGTAATAAGTAGTTAAGATAGATAGGAGGAGTATTTTTTATTTTTTATTTTTTTTTTTGTAGTTAAGATAGAGAGGAGGAGTATTTTTTATTTTTTTATTTTTTATTTAAGAAAAGAAAAGAAGAAGAAAACAACGATGATTAGAGCACTCACATCAGTGTATAATAGAAAAATTTGTCAACTTTACACATTTAAGCCTAAAAGTACTCACATTAATTAGCATATAAATGTGTATATTTACATTGTCGCTATAGTAATCTTGTAAATACACATAGTTATTGTAGCTTTGTAAATGTATATTTTAATAATCTTTTATTTTACCATGTGAGAAAGAGAGAGATGTGGTTTGAGATAATACTAAAAAAATGGTAAGGAAATAGTATTTTAATGAAATGTAATGTAAAATAGATAATTTGATATAAATGAGGTGTTTTGAAAAGTAAGTATTTAAAAAAAAAGGAAAAATTCTTATGCTAAAATATACACAAATATTTATATGAGTTGATACGAATGCCTTAGAGTTAACGAGGGGTTTGGATAAATTGTCCCAGTAGTGGGCCATGGCTATATTCAAATATGAGTAATGGGTTTAAGTATTAATCCCATAAAATCTTGTTATTTAGCCCATAACAAGCTTAAACTCAGCTTGTTTTGTATTGAATCCTATTATTTATGAGATTGTTCATGAACAATTATGTTTGAGTTGGGCTCGACTTGCTTGTTTAAAACTAAGGCTAAAGCTTGATTTGTTTATTAACAAACAAACTTAAACAAGTTTTTTTTTTTTTTTTAATCAAGTCAATTGATTCAATTACATCCCTTATTTTTGCCTTTCTTAAAACCTCCCACCTTTAATTATTTGTAAATACTGGAATGATCAATGAACTGAAAATGGTTTTGGTTCCCAATTTTTATTGGTTGAACCAACAATTTTCACAGTTGAACTACTAATTTAACTGGACCAGTTCAATATATATTCGGTTTTCGATTAAACCGTTCAGTCCTTTTTTTAAAACCATAGATCACACCCTTAACCTCATAAATGCATGATACATTCAAACTATTCTTGAAAAAAAGGGGAAAAGATGAGAGGAATGGACCTAGAAACAAATGAAAAACCATGTGCTCAATAATGGGTAATTAGGAAAAAGGAAATGCATCTAGTTCTGGTATATGTGAGCACCGAATATATGATATACCTTCTCAAGTAGTTAGGTATTAAGCATCAAACAATCCTAGGTGGGAGGTCTAGCGGTTGACCTTCGTCCTCCTCATTATTAATGCTTGGATCCAAATCACAATTAACACCTGGGACCGTGGGATCATGTGTCAAGAGTTTATCTCACTTGGCTAGGATGTGACTTGCCCTACAATCCTACCATTTTCTTGCATATTAAAAAAAATTATATATATAGCATCAAACAAACAAACACAATAAAAGGTTTAAACTTTCAATTTTATTCGGTTGTTGTTTTTTTTTTTTTTAATAGATGAACAATGTTGTTTTCAAGACTACAATTGTATTACAAATTCAGTATAGCCCAACAGAAAACACATGTCCAGCAATACTTGGGTCTCTGGACGCTATTACATTGGGGACTTCCTCTACCAAACTAAGGTATTTTGGGCGTGTTCTGTGTGCTTGGTCAATGACTCAATAGATGGGCTTAATATGGAAAGTTTGGATAAATGTTTTAATTTTTTTTTCCAAAGCTCCCATATTTTCATTTTTATTTTTGGGTAAAAAAAGCTTCTCATTTTTTTATTAATCAAAAAACACAAGGGGATTTAAACACTTGTTTCTCAGTTGAAAACAATAAGAGGTATCGGTTGAGCTATGCAGCTTTCTCGCTATATTTTATTATTTCTACAAATTTGTCCAAGAAAAATCCATCAAATGTACATGAATTCAGGAAACAGGCAAAGATAGACTGTGTTGTAAACACATGCTTACATCTCCTTTCTGTCTCTCGTAGCACTATCATTAGGTATGTTAAATGCTAAATTTTGAACATTTAACACACACCAAATACTAAAAAACCACCTACATGAGATGTGCTAAATGTTAAAATAATTTGGCATAAGCTATAGTGCAATTCTAAATTTAGCAGATGAAAAATTGTATTACTATTTGGTTATTTTTTTTATTCCAACGTTTTCTCTTTTCATAATTGTTGAAATTAGTTTATATTATTTTAACTTTCTTTCTCTTAGTATACGTTTAGACAGCATTTTGTGTGTTCAAATGTCCAGCGTTTCCCCATTTTTTTTATTTTTCATTTTTTATTTTTATTTTTATTGAGACCTGCGATTCTTTTTAACTTTGTCTGTCAATGCATTGTTCACACTAGCAAAATAAGCGGTGAACAGTGCACATCAATCAGTCTCGTGCACTATTCATGGGACCTACAAACCTCTTTTTTTAGCAATTTTTTTATTAAAAATGGGTCTCACAGCACTATTCAACATTTAAAAATTATTTTGTTACAGTGTTTTCAGTTTTTAACAAAATAAGTGTTATCCAAACAGACCCTTAATATGTCTTCAATGCCTTGGGAAACAACAAAAAGAAAGAATTGATAAAAAAAAAAGAATAAAGAAAGAATATTTAACTAAAATGGTAAACAAATAGAATATGTGATGTATGGTGTATTGTAAAGTAGTGTGTTAAAATAGATAAAGTAACTTTTTGATGTGTTAAAATAGCATTTTTATAAAACACCAATGCTAGTGCTTTAAGCAGTAAGAGCATTCGTAGTAATAATTTAAAAAAAAAAGAAAAAAGAAAAAAGAAAGGAAGAGGAGGTAGGCAGATATCTGGAGAAGAAGAAATGAGAAGAAGCTTGGAGAAGAAAGAAAGAAAAAAGAGGGAGAGAAATGGATGGTTAGAGAAGAAAGAGAGAAGAGAAAAAAAGAGAGATTTTTTTTTTTAAAAAAAAAAAGAAAAGAAGAGAGAGAATCATATAAAATAATATATATATATATATATTATAATTTTGGAGCTACAGTAAGCTATCATCTTTGGCAGCTCATTGTAGCTCAACTGCTATTTCATTGTAGTTCAATTGCTATTTTTTTAGGTATAGCACCTTTGTTGTAGCCAGTGGTGAAGGAAGGGGGGTAGGTGCCCCCTTGAACTTTCAAATTTTTTGCCTAATAATGTTATAATGACGTGAAGTACCTTATTCACCCCCCTACACAAAAGACAAAAAAAAAAAAAAAAAAAATCTCAATTCAATGAATTCATGGTACCTTTCCTAGTAGTAGTAGACTTCTACTCATAGTACAATTCTATATATAAAAACTAATGGGTTCCGTTTAGTAATGATTAAAAAAAATAAAATAAAAATCTCCATATTGATTCATTGAATAATAGTCTGAACACAAAAACTTGATGGACTAGACAAAAACGTATTACAAGTCTACAACTATAATATAAAACTGTGGGTCCCACTTGGTAATGATTAAAAAAAAAAAATAATAACAACTTTGCTACCACTTCACAGAATAGAAATCAGTACTAGCATAGAACTTACTGGGTAATAATTTTGAATATCAAATTAGTGGATGAATGATTGCTTAGTTATATATATTGAGAAAGATATATTCAAGATTATTGAGTGTGAAGAAATCATATAATGGTTTTAAAATATGAAAAATCATCGAGGGCAATTAAGTAAAATAAGCTAGGTGTAAAAAAATAAATTAAAGTTTACATTTTATGTTAGATTCTATATGACAATTATATTATCATATAGTATTTTATTTATTTTGTTATTAATATTGATTAATTTTTTACTTTCAATCTTGTCTTTTAATCTAGGATTACAGCAATTATACCACCTTTCCCCTCCCACATTTTCTTGTTCGTTTTTACTTTCTTTAAATTAAGATTCAAAGAAATTGATGAATGGGTTGTTGATAGATAGTGGAGGAATTTTATAATTCTTCCCTCAAACAAAAAGGGGGTCAACAAAAATCAAATAAATCTGCGTTGGTTGTCTCTTCTGATTAATGAAATTAGACCAAAACAAAGTCAAAGCAAGAAAGACACTACTAAGCAAAGAACGGATTGAAAAACATGGTTAAAGAAAAAACGCATGTAATGATTACATAATATATATTTCATGCTATTGAGAACAAGTATGTCATACGATTGTGTGATGTTATGATGACGGTTTTATGTAACAACACATTCCTTTAATAATATAATATTTTTTCTTTAAAAATTAATTAATTTTTTTCTTCTAAAAAAATTGTTGGTTCCTTTTGCTATATATGTGTGTTCACAATATTTGAAGGTGCAAATTCATGATTCAAAATATAAGAATGAGAATGAAATCCAGTTTTAAAACCTCCGGTTTTAAAATAGATGAGTGACATGTGTAAATAAAATTAGCCTTTGAGTGCGTGCTTAGAAGCTCTTTTTTTTTTTGGGTAAGAGTTAATTTAGAGCATTTATTATAATTTGGGATTACTACATTCTCTAATCACAAAAAAAAAAAAAAAAAACTAGGGGTGTGATGAAAAAATTATTTCACCACTTATAATAGTCAACACACCCTTTTTTTTTTGTTATTAGAGAATGTAGTAATCCAAAATTATAATAAATGCTCTAAATTAACCCTTACCCAAAAAATAGAAGAACCCCTAAGCACGCGCGTGAGCATTTATTATAATTTTGGATTACTAAATTTTCCAATCACAAAAAAAAAAACCTAGGGCTGTGATGAGTATCATGTAGTAATTCTAAATTATAATAAATTATCTATATTATAATGAATGCAAATTATTAACCTTTACCAAAAAAATTGAAGAGCCTTTGAGCACGCGTGTGAGCGTGTGCTCAGAGGTTAGTTATTCTTTATCATTATGCTAAGACACAAACTTTTCACATTAAAAAAAAGGACAATATTAAATTTCATATAGTAGGATATTTACAAAAAATGTTCACTAACAACTACTTGATAGATTGACTACCACTTCGCTCCCCTGAATTCATCCAATGTGCCTGCCATGCAATCTAACAAAATTGTTGATACATCACCCTAAAAAAATACAAAAAAAATAGAGAGTAAGGCTTAAATGTAAGAAAACAACAAACAAAAATAATATANCCTAAACTCTAAGTTAGTGTTCAACTAAATATTTTGTTAGAAAAAAAAAAATCAAAAAGTAATTTGAGTTCAAATAGAACTCATATTTTTTCTTTGAAATATTCACGATTAGAAATATGAGTTTAAATAGAAAATTCACTTTTAGAAATATAAGAAAATTCACGTTTAAAAATATGAACTCATATTTAAAAATTTTAGTCCAAATAGAAATCAAATAGAACTCATATTTTATATTCACGTTTTCCATAGAAATCAAAATGTTTTCATGCTAATATGAATTATATGACTTCAAAAGGTGAATATAAGAAGTTATATTTGAACAAAACAATAGGAATATAAGAAAATGTGACATGAAAGTGTTTTTTATTTATTTATTTATTTATTTTTTAAGATAAGAAAATGATATGGAAAGAATAATGATAACAAAATAAGGAAACCAACTATAGGAAAGCAAATACTAAATGACAACTTATAAAAGTAAACGTAATAGAGAGAATTCAATACGCATGAGACGTTCTAAATAGAGGTCATAAAAGATACTTACATTTTTGTTGTTGACTACACTTCAAGTCCAAAGTCCAAATAGTTCGTTGGAGATGGAGGACAGAACACACGAAAATCTTGAAGATCAACACCCTAGTGCAAGTTCCTTGAAGTTATACCAAAATCTTGAAGATAAACACCCCATTGCATGTTCCTTGAAGTTTAAATACCAAAATCTTAAAGATAGGCACCCCATTGCACATTCCTTGAAGAAAAATGTGAAAGAAATTAATGGTGAGGTTGAAATATAAGGGCTATTTTACACAAATATTTGATTTGTTTCTAGAAAATAAGAAGTTGTTCATGAATTAGAAAATCAAAATAGAAAAGACCAAAGTATATTGACATACACATATCGTTGAGTAGGAACAAATTTGAGTAGAGCAAATAGAAAAAATGATGATAATGGTGAAAAGAAGATTAACAAAATTGAGAGAATTGGAGAACTGAAGAAGAAGCAATTTGAGTTTGAAAATCAACGTGAGTGTACTGGGAGTGTGGTCTTATTTTGTAGATAGTGTTTTGCATGGGAGTTTTCATTTCGAAAAAGGATCCAACCAAATTGTGGTGATACGGTTAGCAATTTGAAAACCAACAGGAGAATAGTAGTGTCTAAATTTAAGGGATATGGATGAAAAGTTATAGTGATAGTTTTATTGTATGAAAAATAAAGAAGAACTTTTATAATTAAAAAGAAGAAGAAGAAGAATTGTTATAAAAATAATAAATAAAGAAGAATTGATTTGAAAAAAAAAAAAAAAAAACTTGAAGGGAGTATGAGTAAGGGAAACGTGAATGCAAGAGAGAGAGAGAGAAAAAAAAAATAAAATAACCAACTTAGGGGAAGTTAGACATGGGTTTTAAAAAAAAAAGAAATAGATAACGAAAAAAATAAAAATAAATAAAGGATAAACCTTAATAACAGGGTAGATAACTTTTTTGATAGAAACGTGGGTTTTTTTATTTTTATTTTTATTTTTTTTATTTTTTAATTAGGTTTTTGTTTTTAATTTTTAAAAAGAATTTAAGAAAATAGTTTAAATAAATTGTAATATATATCTATTTAGTTTTTTTTTTTGGGATAAACTTGAGGATTAAAAAAAAAAAATTGATTTGAAGATAACTTTTTTTTAAAGGGAAAAAAAAATAAAATAGTTGCTTTGAAGAAGTGGGTTAGTGGGAGAGTGATCCTATTTTGTAGGAAATGTTTTAGGTGAGGGTTAAAGATATATTTTTACTTTGTTATTCTTAAGTTTTGCCCTTACTTAAACGTAGGCTGTAGGGATATTTTGGAACACAAAAAAATCTGGTCCAAACAGATGCAACCCCTTAAATAGTAGTATAGAAAAAGTGCAAGAAGAAGGCATGATCTTGTTGGAGTCGGAGCAGCAATCAACGACAACCTTCAACGGCGGGTGAATCGATAGCCAAATTTCAGGCCGTGCATGGAGGTGTGTGAGACCAAAGATGGAGGCCGGCTTCTTGTGTTTTACATATCAGAGGCCAACGAAGAGAACTGTGGTGTTGGTTTCGAGAAGCACGAGTGGATGGAGAAACTGTGATGATGCGTGGATTGATGGCCATTGCGTGTGGTGGCGCGTGTGGGTGAAGATGGAGATTGGACCCTTGGGTTTTGCATATCGGAGGCCAAAGAAGAGATCTGTAGTGTTGGTTTCAAGAAAGGATTGAGAAAAACTAACAGAGCTGAAGGGAGGCTCGGACTCGATGGTGCAACGGCTATGGCTTTTGATAGCGACGAGGCAGCGATGTAGAGGCCTTGTGGAGGTGGTGAAGGCAGCGGTAGTCTTGGGTTGAACGGTGGTGATGTTTGGTAGATCAGTTTGGCTTCAGAGATGGTGAAGGGAGAGGCCACAGAGAGATGAGAAATAGTTGGGTTTTTCTTAACTGTTGGATCATTTTATATCAACGTGTCACTCATTTATTTTAAAATGGGAGGAAACTGGAGGTTTTAAAATTGGAGGCTATCCTCTCCTGAAAATGCCAACTGATGACTACTTGGAATTTAAATGATGAACATCACTCTAGTTTAACAAACATGAATTATTGGTTCCGTCCTTCTCTTACCTCATAATAAAAATGTGGAGAATATTTAACATTCTCATTTTAGGAAATTTTAGAAATTTTTAGAAATACTCATTTCATTTCGATTATGCTTAAAAGTGTATATAAAAATGTGTACATATATATATATATATATATTATTTTGAGTGATGAGGATAGTATTAATATGACTGAAATTCAACATTGGATAATAATAGTAAAAGTGAATGGCTAATAACTTAATATAACATAGTTAGGTTCAATCTCATTATTTTAAACTTTTTGGTCAAGAAGCATCCCTATATGTTTTATATTAACTCCTTAATCGCAGTCTTCTCATAGAGATTATCTTCCTAACATCCCTACCATATAACACCTCATTGCGAGATGAACTCCAATTAAGCCTTCTTGCCCTAATTTTTCTTCATTCATATGTTTTTTAATACAATATAAAAATTATATAGCAAATAAACATTTAATATGGTTATGATTGTATGTGATATTTTCCGTTCTTCTATATATATGAGGAAAAAAGATTTAGGGGACAATCTTTTGTTGGACAATATAAATGTCTGTATATACACTACATCTTTATAAAAATTAAATTTTAATTACTTCGAATATTTAAACTAAACATGACAGCTTTTGCGCTAAAACATGGATCATCGTATTTGTAATTTTTTATCTCCTACTAACTACTAACTAGGAAGGACGAATACATCATTTGGAGTACCGTACTTATGTTATATCCGCGTTGTACCATTGTGTCATGTTATAATTTTTTAAAAATGCTCATATAATCACACATGTATTCATATCCATACCCATACTGTGCTCTCTATCTACTGGCCTTAAGTAGTTAGCTGATCTGCTCATCTTCAAACTACATTTTTATTTCTTCTTTGGTGGTAATCATCATCAAATCAAATAAGCTAATGTTGGGATATAAATAGAATTCCAAATCATCTTCATGTACATTCAAGTTATGATTGTGTGCATATAATAGTAAATATTACAGTAAGACCAGCAAGGATGCAAGATGGCACCTTTGCGGAACTTGAATACCTAGTTACAGCTGATACATTTATTCTCTATCATCTCAATTATTCAAAACTCATAACATTGTCTATAAAGATAGGGAAAGAAAAAACAAAAACAAAAACAAAAAATCAC
The DNA here is from genome assembly GCF_002906115.3 of Quercus suber. Classification (NCBI taxonomy): domain Eukaryota; kingdom Viridiplantae; phylum Streptophyta; class Magnoliopsida; order Fagales; family Fagaceae; genus Quercus; species Quercus suber. The sequence goes on along the minus strand of NW_027069656.1, from coordinate 897,601 downwards.
CCGATTTAGAATGTGACTTATAATCTTTAAAATGAGCAATCAATCCCTTAATACTTATTCAAAATTACAAATAGTCTCCAAGTTATTTAAAGTAATTTCAGTCAAATTGCCTCATATTTTCCCTTCTAACACTTGAATTCATTTAAATGCTTAAATAATATTAAAAATTCCACACATTTAAACTCCTCTAATTTAATAATAATAACAATAATAATCATAACAATCTAGGCTATTTGTAATTTTAAGCGAAGTTGAAGGATTGATTGCTCAGTTTCAAAATTTAGGTGACACATCATAAATTGGGTGATAGTTTAGAGTATTTGTTTTTGTAATTTATATTAAAAGAAACTCTCATTATTTGCTAAAGCACAACAAACGTAAAAAGATCGCGTAGTAGGTAAAATTTCCCATGACATGCACGTTCTCTAATAATTATCTATATCAGCGGAATATTGGCATCGCAAAGAACTTCATGGTTCCATTTATGCAATGAAAGCCATTGCGCTCACCGCAAGCAAAGTAGTGAGGCTGCCATGGCCTTTTCAGCACAAACTCAAAGCCCTCCCCAGCTCCTTGTGTTGCATTTCCTAGCTTCTTGGCATTTTTCAGGTCACATTTAATGAAGCTCCGGAGGTTTGGTAGCAAGTAAACACTGTGAGGAAATGTTTTTGGAGTTGGGGGATCATATTTGAAAACTGTAATTAACCCAAACAAAATAAATTCATACATTTTTCATGTTCCTTAAGAATTCAAATTGATAATTTATGATTAAATATAGTGGAGATGAAGTTCAAACTTAGAACAAGTAGCAATAGCAAAGTATGCTCACCTAGAGTGTCGTTTAGGTAGAAAGGGCCATGCTTGATAGCCCAATCAGTGTAGTTAAAGCCGAAGTTCCAGTGGTAGGAGTCACCAATGATGATCCTGTTGGAAGTTTGTGTATTATTAGGATGATAAGGGCCACGATAAGGCCAATTCCCAAATTGCCAACCCTTGTTGGCCGTGCTAACTGCCATTGTGGAAGCAGTTAGCAGCACTAGCATGAGTCCTTGTGCAATTGTGAAACCCATAGTATGATTTGCAACTTAGAAAAGAAACTAGCTGGCTAGAGAGTGAAATAATTAAGAGGGTGAGACACAAACGAAGAGCTAGTGAAATCTTTTTTTTTTTTTTTGAGAAATAAGAGCTAGTGAAATCAAATGTTAGTACTTATAAATGATAACATTACTTAAATGGCTATTTATAATGGTAGATGGAAGAAAATGGGGGAAGAGAGAGAGAGAGAGAGAGAAGTGCAAACCGGCCTAATTGACATCTTTTTCAAAATTTAGTAGGCAAGAGATGGAAAATACAATGTAAAAGCTCCATCAAAAAGTTATGTTTTCACTTCTCCACTTGGCCGACGCATTACACACGTTCATATATGGATTTAGCCTGGCCAATGATATTGAGAGATACTAAAAAAGAAATAGAAAAGACCTTTCTTTTACATTTTCTCTAATTACTATTTTAGGAGTGCCCCCACAAATTTTCCGTTATTGACCTTTTCATTCTTTCTTCTTCTTGTTCTTTAAATTAATTAATTAAATTCCCTATATTTGTTGAAACACTTTGGTAATTTGGTACATGGCCATGTCCTTAAAAGTAATTTGGTGATGTACAATCTGTACACACATCTACAATTTCATATTGAATGTCCACATATTTTAACATTTTCTATATTTGAAGCGTGAAAAGTGCAATATAAATGATGTACTGAAACAAATAGGTGAGAATCATTGTTTCTCTCTCGCATAGAAAGCTAGGGCTCTAAACCCTTCTGGCTATACGATTGTAGAAGTGCAGTACCTTCCTAGGAAGGCAAGCGTTTGTTCCCTACTTTACCAAGTGTACTGTGAGGGCTTGTCGGGCTTTTGCTTTGGGGTGGGGAAACAGTGTGTGAGTTTAACTGCATCTTCTTGTCTCCCATCCATAATGGACAAGATTACGCAAGGTTGGAGCAGTCTTTCTCTAATAGACAGAGAGGGAGATGATATGAAACTTTTAAAAAAGGGCCCAAAAGAAGAATTCTCAATAGTGGCGAAGTTTCTGACTAGCAGAGTATTGAGCATTGATGCGGTAGCAAGAACCTTTACACCTCTGTGGAGAACACGTAACGGGTTTCAAATACGGAGTTTGGGTGACCATAAACTTCTTTTTATCTTCGATAACAAACCAGATGCGGAGAGAGTGCTGCAAAACGAACCATGGAGCTTTGACAAGCATCTTATTGTATTCCAACGCTACAACAAGGATACGGTTCTCGAGGATTACAGTTTGAATGAAGCAGCACTATGGGTTCAAGTACACAACATTCCGATGGGATATATGGACAGAGAGACAGCATAAGAGATATGTTCGAAAATTGGTAAGGTGGTGAAATCTGCGGGATCCAAAGAATCTGGGGGTGATGGATTTATTAGGGTTAGAGTGATTGTGGATGTCACCCAACCCTTATGCCGAGGACGAGTTGTGACTCTCGAAACTGGTAAGAAAACTTGGATCTCCTTTAGATATGAAAGATTGCCAAACCTATGTTACTGGTGCGGATGCCTGGATCACGACGATAAAGATTGTGAGATTTGGCTTCAAAATGCAGGGAACTTGGATGCGAGTAAGAAGAAGTATGATTCCAGTATACGTGCGAAACCGGTTTATCAGTTTAGCAAGAATGTAGTCCATGTTCCAGGCTACTTCGAAGAAAGGAAGAAAGAGCAAGCAAAATCTCCACCAATGAGCAGTAGTAGAACACCAGCGCCGAGGCAGAGTCCACCACCACGGCCTCTAAACACGGCGTTGCCTGAGAACGATAGCGAGACATACGGAAACTCCATTAATGTAGACGTTACTAGTCCCTTAAATGGAGCAAATTGTGATCTCGTGATCGGCTCAGTCCCTTTACACACGGATAATGGTAAGGAGGATTTTTTGGAGATAATTAAGGATATTGGCAAGTTTGAATTGTCCGAGACTGAGAGCAATAAATCCCATGCAACGTCAGCTACACCTCCATCATGTGGGCCGAGCTTGAACCCATCAAGTACTCTTAGTAAGCCCACTAGGTGGACTCGGATTAATAGGCCCACTACGCCTCACGAAACAAATCCAGTAGCTGATACACTAGGGAAACGTAGTAGTTCACTTCCAACTGATGTTTACCCGATACAGAAGCGCAGGATACAGGTTGCAAACCTTGGATGTGATAATGATTCTCCAACGGCGGAGGCTGATATTCAGCCTCACCGAGAGTCATGAGTTTGTTATGTTGCAATGTACGGGGGCTTGGGAACCAACACACCATTCAGGAGCTTGCAAAGTTTGTGCAGGTGCAAGATCCCTCTGTCCTATTCCTGGCTGAGACGTGGGCAGATGAAGCTAGGCTGAGGAAGCTTTGTGATGATTTACAGTTCGACGAGGTGTGGGTGGTTGGTCGTGTTACAAGAGCAGGTGGTTTAGCTCTCCTTTGGAAAAGTTCAGTAAACATTGACGTAGACTCGGCTTCTCTTAACCATATTGATGCTATCATTAATAAGGGCAAGGAGGATGCATGGAGGTTCACAGGTATATATGGTTTTCCTGAAGCAAGTAGGAAATCTGAGACATGGGAATTGCTACATGGTTTGAATAAAAAATTCTGCCTACCTTAGATTTGCACTAGTGATTTTAATGAAATTCTAAGGGGGCATGAGAAACTTGGAGGTGCTCCAAGGAGGGAATTAGAGATGAAAGGTTTTCGTGATTGTTGGTTAAATCTGGTTTTGTATCTCATACAAAACACATAGCGGAAGCAATAAACAAAGATCTATTTCATTCATGATTGATAACTTGCATTATGTAAATTTCAGAATTAGCGTACCTTGGTGCAGTGAAATTCAAAACAAAAGATTATAAGTCTTTGGGAACACTTTCAATTTTCACTCCAATTCCACTTTACGCCCAAGAAGTGTGGTTTCTCAATCAATTTCCAAGGGAGAATAATTGAGTGGTTTCACTCGCACATACACACCACTTCACAATGGTGTCTCACTTTTTCTCTAATAAAAATTCTGTATGTCTCTCCCTTTATATATAATTGATTATCTAATTGGGCCGGCCTATTGGGCCTTTCCAATTGGGTTTTAATGTGTGGCTTGGAGTGGGACCAAAAGGACCAATAAGACACTAGCTCCAATGGGCATTGGGCTTTTCTGTCAACTCTTGACAAGTCCAAAGTTACCATTAATTATATTTAATACCACTATATAAATATAATTGCACTCTAGGCCTTATTAATAAATTATATCCCAAAACTTTATTATACATGCAACCCCTTCATAAAATATTCGTAGTAATTCAAAGTCATAAATATAGACTGTCACTTTAAAGATTACTATGTCTTAATCCTTGAGTACCCGGTTTAATTCTTTTAAGTTATTCATTATATATTTATGAAATCCAATTTCATAAATATATACTTTAGTAATTTCTTACCAAAGTGGTTAGGCCTAACTCTCTGAATAACTAAATCCATTAAACTTATCTCAAGGGAATATTTTATATCTCTGTTAAGAGCCTATGAATTCCATCTTGAGAATATATGTTCCATCAACACGAAATGTGGTTGCCCAACATACTGAGGTTTTGACCGTTACTTTAGATCTCACTCCTGATATATCAAAGCAACCTACACTTCATGATTAGGTCTATTATTCTCTCAGGATTAAGAGTTCATGCAAATATAAGTTGTGAGATTTATTTTTCAATTGACAGTCGTTAGGAGAATAATAAATCTCACAGCGGTCCAGTTCAATATGTCTTAACTCTTAAAACATATTAACACATCAAGATCTTCAGAGGTGAAGGTACTCTAAGACAAATCATCTTAGTTGATATGTTATAGTCTTCGCAGATGAAATGCCCAATTTCATCACCGACTACGAACTAAAATTCTGAGTTTACAAAGAACTTGTGACTTATATCTTCTGTGACTAAATCACATAAATCACATACTATGCATCTCATGGACTATATGATAATGTCCAAATATTCTTGTTACCATTATTTCAAATAATAATAAAACAACTTTATTAATCACAACATTAAGTCATACATAGCATCATACAATAGGATTTAAGGGCATTAATCCTAACAATATGGTAGATAAGTGTGAGCTAATGGACTTGGGTTATGTTGGGCATAAATTCACATGGCGTGGCAGACGATCTGGTGGTGTAGTGTTAGAAAGGCTAGACTGGGCCTTTGCTAATACTTCTTGGTTGGAATGTAACCTAGCAACTTGGGTGCAACACTTTATAGCCTATTCTTCTGATCATAACCCGATTATCGTTAGACCAGAAGGTATCCCAGCTTGCCAAAATAAGCCATTCCGATTTGAGCAAATGTGGTTGAGAGAGGAAGGATGTGGGGACACAGTTAGAGCAACATGGGAAGCTAATTCAGACATTAGTTCCATGAATGTGGTGTCACAAAAAATTAAGAATTGTGGGATTTAGTTAATGGAATGGAGTAGACACTCTTTTGGTGGTATAAGATGCCAATTAGAGGACCAAACTAAGGAATTGATCAAGGCGGAGTAGGCAGCAGTTGTTGGGTCCGATACAAACTCTGTGAGCACCATTCAGCTGGAGGTAAACGAGCTCTTGGAAAAGGAGAGCTTGATGTGGCAGCAGAGGGCAAGATCTCTTTTTCTTAAGTCAAGTGATCGCAACACCCGGTACTTCCATAACCAGGCTTCACATAGATCAGGAGGAATAGAATTATAGGACTGAAAAATAGTGATAATGAGTGGTGCACTTTAGACAGTCAAGTTGCGGAAATTGTGATAAGCTTTTATAAGTCCTTGTTCACTTCTTCACATCCTACTGACATGCACAAGGTCTTGGAAGCAGTTGAACCAAAGGTAATAGCGGATATGAACTAGGAGCTTATTAAAGATTTCACTAGGGAGGAAGTTGATCTTGCCTTAAAACACATGGAGCCTTTAACTGCACCAGGCCCAGACGGTATGCCTCCTATTTTTTTCCAATCTTTTTGGCCTGTGGTGGGTGATGATGTTACTTCTGCTATGCTTGATTGTCTTCATAATTGTCATATCCCATATGATCTTAATCATACTTTTGTGACCCTCATCCCTAAAGTGAAGAGCCTTGAGTTTATTTCTGAATTTAGACCAATAAGGTTATGTAATGTCATTTACGAATTGATGTCTAAAGTTCTTGCCAATCATTTAAAGAAGGCTGCCTTATCTTGTTTCTGAAAATCAGAGTGCCTTCCAAGCTGGTAAGGTTATCACTGATAATATTTTAATGGCCTTTGAAACTCTCCACTATATAAAGCACCACCAATCTGGTAAATCAGGTTTTATGGCTCTTAAACTTGACATGAGTAAGGCTTATGATCGAGTGGAATGGGGCTTTTTGGAAGGATTATTACAGAAGTTGGGTTTTCATGAGAAATGGGTTGCTTTGATATTGGAATGTATTACCACTGTTTCTTACTCCATTTTAATTAATGGGGAACCCACAGGTACCATCCACTCGAGTAGAGGTATTAGACAGGGTGATCCTCTCTCTCCCTACCTCTTTATCCTTTGCACTGAAGGCCTCCATGGATTAATGAATCAAGCTGTGCTATTCGGGAATATTAAGGGCATTTCCATTTGTAGAAATGGCCCAAGTAACCCATCTGTTTTTTGCAGATGAGAATCTCTTATTTTGCAGGGTCTTTATCCAAGAATGTCAACATATTCTAAACATCCTCTTGACTTATGAAAGGGCATCTGGGCAGCAGCTAAATAGAGACAAAACAACTCTATTTTTTTAGCAAAAAGGTTCCACAAGATATGCAAGATGCTATTATTTCCTTACTTGGGGTACCTGAGATCAAGCAATATGAAAAGTATTTGGGGCTTCCCTCCTTTGTGGGTCGAAGCAAGAAGGCTAGTCTTCTCTACATAAAAGAGTGAGTGTGGTCCAAAATTAGAGGTTGGGAGGAGAAACTTCTTTCCCAAGCTGGTAGGGATATTCTTTTGAAGGCGATGATACAAGCCATCCCAGCATACTCTATGAGTTGCTTTAAACTCCCCGCCACTTTATGCAATGAGATTGAGATTATGATCTAGAAATTTTGGTGGGGTCAAAAGGGTGAACGAAAAAAGCTACATTGGGTAAAATGGAGTAAGCTTTGTAGGCCAAAAAATGAAGGTGGCATGTGTTTTCGAGAGCTACAAAAATTTAATGATGCTCTGCTAGCAAAACAAGTGTGGAGACTAGCAACGAAGGAGGACACCTTATTTTTTTGTTTCTTTAAAGCGAAAATTTTCCCACATGGATCAATTTTTGATGCCAAGGTCAAAAATGGATCCTATGCTTGGAGGAGCATAATAAAAAGGCGTGAAGTCATTATGAGGGGTATGAGGTGGAGGATTGGTGATGGGTCTTCAATCCGGATTTACCAAGACAGCTGGTTACAAAATGCGGAGAATGGTAGAGTCAGGTCTCCCATTTCGGACAATAATCCAGAAGCTATGGTGGCTTCGTTGATAGATCAAGACCGATGCAGGTGGAGAGAAGCTAAGGTTGACAAAATTTTCTTGGTAAGGGAAGTGACTATTATTAAAGCTATTCCATTAAGCTTTTCTAGTAGTTTTGACAAGATATTCTGGCCAAGGAATCATGATGGGGTCTATAATGTTAAGTCAAGTTATAAATTACTCATGGAGATGGAGTATGAGAATGATTTAGATCTTAACTCAAGTTCTACTGGAGCGATGAAGAGCACATGGAATAGAATTTGGCAGGTGGAGGTACCAAACCGGATTCGTCTGCTCTTGTGGTGTGCTGGTACCGATTCCTTACCTTCACGAGCTAATTTGTTTCGTCGTAAGTTGTTAACAGAGAACATGTGCCTCCAGTGCAAGACGGACCTCGAGGATACATTACATGCTTTATGGACGTGTCCTCAACTAGCCACGGTATGGCAGGTTTATTTTGCTGACTTGATTGAAGGCACTAACTCTGCTTCTAGTTTTCTGGATGTTATTCAGCTTGCACAACAGGACTCGTCCCGCTTTGCTTTATTTGCTTGGATGTCATCCATGATTTGGATGCGTAGGAATAAGTTACGCATGCAAGAAGATACGGCTCCATTAGCTAAAATCAGTTCCATGGCTTGTGAGGTTCTCCAGGAATACAATCAACTTTGGCCCACTCACGAGAAACTCCCACGAACAGCTAGATCTGTAAGATGGCGTCCTCCACCGACAGGCCTGCTCAAAGTTAACTTTGATGGGGCCCTTTTTGCTGAAGAATACATTGCTAGTTTGGGTATTATAATCCGTAATGAAAGTGGATTGGTTATGGCTGCTCTGACAAAATAGATTTCACTGCCTACTTCGGTAGAGATGGTGGAAGTGCTAGCAGTGTGTCGAGCTCTTTGGTTTGCAAAGGAGCTGGGTTTTCACAGTTTGATAGTTGAAGGTGACTCAGAAATTATTATTAACTCCATCAATGGCAACAATATGGCTCATTTGGAGTTTGGGCATATTTTACATGACATTAAGTTTCTTTATTCTTTTTTCAATTGTATTTCTTTTCAACATATTAGGAGGCAAGGTAACGGTCTGGCACATAAACTTGCCAGAAGAGCCATGCCTAATCCTTTTGATGTTTGGATGGAGTCTGTTCCTCCAGATGCAGTTGATGTCTACAATTTTGACCTTCAGTTCAGTACGTAATAATATCTCCCTAAGGATAGGTGTTTCTCAAAAAAAAAAAAAAAGTGAGAATCATTGCCCATCCTTCAAATCCCCAATCCCTAAGAAAAAAAAAGGCAAATAAGTACCATATCAATTATCAAGGGACTTTACAAGCAAATTAACAAACATCTTCGGTGACATTACTTTTTTTTTTTTTTTTTGATAGGCAATGACATTACTTATGCAATAACCAGGTTTATTTTGGCAAATCACTAAAGGATGTATAGCAGTATAATAAAGTCTCAACAATATGAAAGCACTCTCTCAAAAGTCAAAACAAAGAATTGCAAAAGGGAGCTCCAATATTGGGTTGGTGAAAATAAAGTAGAAATTTTCCCTCAACCAAAAAGGAGTCAACAAATAGTATAAATATTTTTTTTCCTATTTGGACCACTGTATGCTAGGAATCAAGACAAAAATGTACTTTGAACCATAGTTGTTAAAATCGTGATCCGAATCGTAAAATTGCACGATTTTACGATCTCACCTCACCAAAAAATTTAAAATCGTAACAGGATCGCAAAAATGGTAGGATCATATGTAGGATTGTGTAGGATTGCATAGGATCGTAGGATTGTATGGGATTCTACCGATCCTACCGATCCTACCATTTGGCTCGATTTTTTTTTTATTTTTTATTTATTTATTTTTTTTTAAGTGGGATTCATTTGGGTAAGATAATCCACCTAAGCCCACAAGCCCAATGGGTTATTAGAAGCCCAATAATGAATTGAAGTCCCAAATTTACCCCTTTGTCAACATAAAATCTCAAAAACACCTATAGTACTTAAGTTTAACGTTTTTAAAAACAAAACCTAAAATATTTAGACGATGAAATGGGATATGACAATGACAATGATTAGATTAGAAGAACCTTAGAAAGGGAATTCTCTTTTGGATTTCATATTTGTAATTAGCTAGTTTACCTTAGATTGAGAAATCTATTTTGGATTACATATTGTAACTTTGTAGTTAGCTAGTTTTTATGTGCTAACTAGCCTAACTTATTTTGGATTTGGAACTTAGAATTTGGAAAACATTTTCCATATGTGTAGATAATATTTTGGTACTTAGTTGCTAATTAAACATGTGTTGAACTATTTAGATACATTATGTCAAAAGTTAAATATATTTTATTTCGTTAGAATGACATAAGAACGATGTAGTGCGTGCAAATTACATTTTATTATGCAATTTTTTTTTTTAATGAATGGATTCATATTTTAAGTGATTACATAACATACAAAGTCACTATCAATAGGTTTTTTTGCTTAAAATCTAAAAATAGGTAGGATCTTACAATCCACGATATGATCCTATGATCCACGATCCTACCTACCTCCCACGATCTTACGTAAGATCCTGATTTTGACAACCTTGCTTTGAACTGACAGATTTGGACTAAAATTGAAAAAGAAGTATAAAAATTGAAATATATTGATAAGATATTTGATATGCCGTTGATGGACAAGGATATAATTCAACTGGGTGATGTGATGATGATGATGGTCAAATTGCACAAATATATATGCCATCATTTGTCTAGAAATTATAGCAAATATTTTCCTTCTAGATTGAATTCATTCTATTCTCTTATTAAGTATTAACCAAGAAAACATGAACTTTAATGAGTTATCATCACATGCTTAATGATTTTTCCCAATATCATACATGAATACAACTTTTACTTTGCTTCATGTGAAAGTACAATATATCTCAACTCTTATATAAGACTTTATTATGTAGATGGAAGATATTCCACTACAGTTTTTCTTAATAAAAGCTTTGTTGTCTTTCTTTTAAAAAAAAAAAAAAAGAACTTCTTCTCGTGCATCTCATCTCTCTCAATCTTTGATTCTTGCCAACACATATTTCATGCAGACATGCAATTAATAAATATGCCAAAAAATAGGCTTTTTGTAGTGGCCAAAATCACTGAAAAAAAAAAACGCTGCAAGATCTTTGCGTTATGGTTTATATCTGTTATAGAGGTTGTTAGGTTCTAAAGGTTTAGGAATTTATGTATTTAGAACTCTAATTTGTAATATTGACAAACCATGATCAAAACGATATGTTTAGTCTTGTTATAATGTGCTCAAAGTTGTTTAATTATTGTAAAGTTGGAATCGAGAGACTGTAGATGCATTGGGGCATTTCGATCTGGCTCGATTGATTAAAGAATATATTCGTTCGATCGAAAGTCGACCAGATTGCGTTTTCTGCAGAATTTCCAACTCAGCCCTAACTCATTAAACGTTTAGGGTTTTATGTTTTTGCCCTAGGTATATAAGGTAAAACCCTAGCCACGTTTTTAGAGTTACTCCAGTTGTATTGTTGCTCATACATTGCTGTTTTTTGTAAATCTCTTGTGAGATCTAGAGGAGCTTTCCTTTACACAAAGCTTAAGGTTTTCAAGTTAGAGATAGTATCAACATCTTGATGATCAACTTGGTTGCTACCATTGAAGCTTAAAGAATATCAAGCGTGGGTGCTTGTAGCTGATTGAAGAATTCAAGAAAGAAGGAGTCCGTGGATTCGGAGTTTGCACGTGGTCGTGTCAGTAAGTTTTACTGGTGGGTAGCATTAGGAAGTCGAGCGGAGAGCTTGTAGTGCTTTTGTATGAACTTCGATTCTTTCATAGTGGATTCAGGTTTGCCTTAAGAATCGGTGGGTCAAATCCTCCCCAGGTTTTTACCGTGTGGTTTCCTGGGTGATCATATCATTGTGTTTTTTATTATTCCACTGCTTTATTATTTTGATATGATTATTTGATTGCTTTAACCTAGAATTGCATAATTTGACTAAGTAACAACTTGGCTAATTAATCTAGACTAACCAATCTGGTTGTGTTTTAAGGGGTCTAAAACTGTTCAAGTGGTATCAGAGCTAGTAGCTCTTTTGTTTGAGATTTTTTGATCTCTAAGCTGATCCTTGACCCCTGTTGTCATGGAGCATGAACACTCTCTTGTTGTTCCTCCTCACTTTGATGGGAATAACTATGCTTATTGGAAAGTAAGGATGAAAGCATTCCTGAAATCCATTGATGAGAGAGTTTGGAATTCTGTTGAGTACGGATGGGAGAAGCCCACTACTCCTGTGAGTGAGTGGCAAACTTCTGAAAAAGAAGCAGTTGGCTTCAATAGCAAAGCTATGAATGCCATCTTCAATGCTGTTTCTATGAAGGAATTTAAGAGGATCTCTAATGTTGAGGTTGCTCATATTGCTTGGAAAATCCTCCAAACTGTGCATGAAGGCACAAAGACAGTTAAGATAAAAAAATTGCAGCAATTAACTTCTAGGTTTGAAAGCATTAGGATGTTTGATGATGAATCCTTTGATGAATTTTATGCCAAACTGAATGATATTGTTAATTCTACTTTTAATTTGGGTGAAATCTATGATCAACCTAAAATTGTTAGGAAGATGCTTAGATCCTTAACTGAAGACTTTAGACCCAAAGTGACTGCCATCACTAAAAGCAAGGATGTGGACTCCATCCCTGTTGATGAGCTTGTAGGATCTTTTCAGTTCTATGAGTCTGACCTACCTAAAGTGAACAAATCCAAATCAATGGCTCTTAAGTCAGTTGATGATGTTGATGGTGGTGGATTTGATGATGAGCTCTCTGCTACAGAGATTGCCTATCTTGCCAAAAACTTCAAAAACTTTCTTAGAAATACCAACAGAAAGGCAAGAGGTACATACACTGCTGAATCTAGAAATTTTAGGAAGAATGATCCCACTAAGGTTAATAACTTTGAAAAACCTAGAGAAAAAGTTGGTCAATCTTTAAATAATTCTTTGGGTCCTCAGTGTTTTGGCTATCAAGGGTATGGTCATGTGAAATCTGAATGTCCTACATTTCTGAGGACTAAGGGTAAAGCTATGGCTGTAACCCTTAGCGATAATGAGGTTTCTGATGATGAGTCCGGATGTGATGAGGATGGAAACTTTATTGCTTTCACTACTACAACTGTAGTCAATGAAAGCATATCTGTTGAAGAGAACCCTTCTGATAGGGAACTCTCTGAGGATGCAGATCTTCAAGAGGCCTACAATAAACTTTGCAAAATTGCTGCAAGGGATGCTATGAATGTAGAACTTGGCCTGAAGAAAATTGAATCTCTTGAGCTTGAAAAGAAAAATTTGCTTGTTAAACTGTTTGATGCTAATGATCTTTTGAACAATGTTAAATCTGAGAACATGCTTTTGCTTGATAAAGTTAAAACTTTGGAACATGATTTATCTGTTGCTAGATCTGCTAGTTCTAAACTTGATCACATGCTGAATGTTCAAAAGTATCCTTCTGATAAATCTGGGTTAGGATATGTTGAAAGCATCTTTGATTCTGCACCACATTCACGAATTTTGTTCCTTCATCTTCTTCTGAACCTTCTTGAGTGAGTTGTGAGTGAAACTGTCAAACCACCTGTGAGTGAGGTAGTCAAACCTGTAGAAGTTTACCTCCTAAGAAGATTAGGGTTGATTTGAGAGAAACTAAACCTACCCTTTCTAAGGACAAGATGCATGGTAAACCTGCTTGGGTTTGTCATTTTTGTGGTAAGTCTGGACACATTCGTCCTAACTGTTACAAGCTTCAAGCTGCTAAGAGAGCAAACAAACCAAAAGTGTCTGTGTCTCAAGCACAAGATCCTATGACACTTATTGGTGAATTAGTAAAGGTGTTGAACCTTTATTCCAATCCTGGAGTTGGAAATCACTCGAATTGAATAAGAACTCCAATGCTCGTATGCATCTAAAAGGTTTTGGATGCAAAAGACTCGACCTAATTGAGTCTTTCTGACATGGTCCTTGTGCTTCATTGCTCATTCCTCTGTGACCATTGTTCTTTGGTTTTTTGTGTTTCTTTTGTTTTGTTTCTAGGATTTGCATTGCATTACACTTGACTAGTTGAACTTTGTAGTGCATGTTGTGTGGGAAAGATGTTTATGGTGTTTATCACTTTGTCTTGATCTTGAAGTCACATGTTATTTGACTGTCGGACTTGACCTTTTGAGAAAGGCATAAATACCATCTCACCACTGTTCACTAGCCAATCATGAACACCTTAGTGCATATATAAGATTCTGTGCTCGAGAAAGTGTAGCACATGCACAAAAAGAACATAAGGTGTCGCCTCGGCTTAATTGCTTAATGATAAAATTGGTGTGTACTATTAGGCTTGATGCCATCTCACATAAATAAAATTGGTGTGACTATTAGGCTTGATGCCATCTCACAAAAAAAATGAGGCAAAAATACAAGAAACTTACATGATTGCAAGCTTTTGTTCTAGGAGATGTGGGAGTTATAGGATGTAACTCTTTAGGTGATAGTCTCTTTTAAATTCTATGTGATGGATTTTGTAGATTTTGTGATTGATTGCTATTCACATATCACCTTACATGTATCTCAAGTTTATGCTAGTTGCACACACTACACAAGTTACTCTTTGCTAAACTTTGTACATGTTATTGTGTGTGTTTTTGGTCTGACCAACCAAGTTTGAAGATACTTTGAGAATTATGCAAAACATTTTTTTTTTGCTTGTGAATTTGAAAGGAAGAATGGCTGAAATTATCTTTGAAGAAACTGGGATTAAAATTTGGGTTTTTGAAAAAGCATTCCATCTCATACTCATGCATTTTTTTTCTGTAATTTAATGCTTTGAGGAGTTATTTTCAAAATATGGTTTGTGCTTTTCAAATCTGTGATTTTTCTCAAAAATTTTGTGAGCCTCTGCCCATTTCGATCGATCCAGTCTGATTTTAGATCAATCGAAAAAGTGCTTTATTTTGTTGAAAAATGACTGTCTCATTCGATCGATCGAATCTGATTTTCGATCAATCGAAAGTCGCGAATCAGGTTTTAAAAAAAACACTGTTCTTGACTTTTTCAAATACGTTTTCAAAAGTTTTCAAAAGTCTTTTCTCTCTCTCCGACTTGGCAAGCTCAACTATTCCAATTTTTTGTCATTTTCCTCCGGATTTTTTGCAAGGAATCTCTTTCCTCAAGTCGGTAAGACTCTTTTACCCTTCTTTTTGAATTTATTTTCATGATTTCATGCATAAATCCATGCATTTGAGGGAGATTTTCGGACTTAGCATTTTTGGGATTTTCTGTTGATTCAAGCCCTATTTTGTGCAATTGATCATTGGGTTTTTGTGGAGACACATCATAAACATGATCCTTGCTTGTTAATTTGATCAATTTTGAGTTTGGTGAAAAATTGAAAAATCTAGGGTTTGTTCTTGATCCGATTTGGGGCTTTTGTTAAATTGGGTAGAATTTGATGAAATTGGCTTGTTGTGTTGATGTAATTAAACATTATAATCTATGTGCTGTGTTTTGTAATGCTCAATTCATCAATTTGTTTAAAAATTTCAACAAGTGGTTTTCAATTTTTGGGGTTTTTGATAAGAAATTCCCTGCTCAAGCCAATTTTGTCAATTTAATCTCAATTGAACTTAATTGCTTACTGCATTAGTACATGCATCATGGCATTGTATTTGTTCATGCATCATATAGATTTTCATTCTATTCTTTTTTGTGCTAACTTGCAGTCTGCCCTTGGTTTTGTTTTCTTGTGTTCTTTTGGTTTTCTCTTTGTGTCTCTGTCCTTTCCTTAGCATCATGCCTAGGAAGACTAGAGCCTGTAGGACTTTTCCCTCCTCTTCTCCATCCCCTCTTTCCTTTGACCGTGAGAAGTTTCCGAGTGAGAAAAAACCAAGAGATCTTTGAGAAGCTAAACCTTAGGAGAAAGATTTGGGCTGAGCGTTCTGTTCTGTTAGATGAACTTGATCCTGTCATTAGGGCAAACTTTGAGCGTCGGGGCTGGTTACCCTTGGTGGATGTTTCTGATCCTCCTCCACCTTCTGTCTTGATTAGAGAGTTCTTTTCGAACATCTCTATCCGCATCTATGATTCCAACACTTTAGTAAAGAGTTGGATACGAGGCGTTGAGTACACCATTACTCCTCAGGTAGTGGCTGATGCTCTAGGGGTACCATTGGTCCGGAATCCTGTCTATCCGTATGACGAGTCTCCCGAGTTGAGCGACGTTTTGTCTTACATCACTGGGACTACTGTCCAGTGGGGTTCTGATCCTAGGATCACTTCTGCTGAGCTCTCTGGGTTGCACTATCTGTTCTTTAGGATAGCTTGTCATTCTATCTGGCCCATTTCTCATGTTCACACCATTCCTCTTGAGAGGTGTGTGTTTTTGTATGCCCTGGTTACTGATGCTCCTATTAGTTTTCCCCATCTCTTTCTTCGTTCTTTGAACGATGTTTGTAAGAGTTCATCTACTACTCATGCTCTTGTTCATCCTATTTTCATTCATAGGATTTTGCTCTATCTTGATCTTAGTGGCTTCCTTTCCTCTAAGCCCGTTCATGTGATAGCTCCCATAGGTGCGTCTTTTCTTAGACAGAGGGCTGCTCATCTTCGAGCTGGTTCTAAACACCCTAGGTCTGAGTCGTCTAGTAGCGCACCTCCTCCTTCTTCTTCTATAGGTCTTGCTGGTAAGGATGTTCTTGATCCAGTTGGTGATGATGCTACTGCTGTTGATGTTCCTCCACCTCCTTCGGTCGACTTTGATGTTCGTCGTACTCTGGAGACTGTCATGACCATTCAGGCGGCTTATGGTCAGATTTTGGTGGACTTACTAGATGAGATTCATGCTCTCCAAGCCGACTTTGCGCAGCTTCATTCACCCTCACCACCTCCTTTTGATGGCGACTTGTGATTGCCCTTTGGCATTCCATCACAAAAAGGGGGAGATTTTTGTAGAGGAGTTTTTGTTGTTAGGGGGAGATTTTTTTTGTTTCTTTTTGTTTGTGAGGAGCTTGTGGAGTTTTTAGATTGTATCTAGGTGCTTCACTTTGTATATCATTTTTAGGGATATTCATGTTAGGGGGAGTAACATTGATTGATATACATGTTATATTCATTGATTCTTGTTGCTTTGTGATTCACTTCTTATTGATTTATATTTATGAGTTGTTCATTCATATATGTATTTATTTTGTGTTGTGTGAATCTTACAAGAATGTTATACCTATTGTTTTACTCTTTTCTGTCACACATGCGTTTATGCGTTTGTTGAGTATTTCAGGAATATACAGGTTGATTCAACTAAGCTGCTGTCTGCACTTGCAACCGATGGATAGTAGTTAGGGTTGAATTTGAGTTTATGAGCATTATCTTTGTAAAGGGCTTTTTACTTATAAAACTTTGAGCTTTTAATTAGGGTTTTGTCACGGATTGCCAAAGGGGGAGTTTGTTAGGTTCTAAAGGTTTAGGAATTTATGTATTTAGAACTTTAATTTGTAATATTGGCAAACCATGATCAAAACGATATGTTTAGTCTTGTTATAGTGTGCTCAAAGTTGTTTAATTATTGTAATGTTGGAATCGAGAGACTATAGATGCATTGGGGCATTTCGGTCTGGCTCGATCGATCGAAGAATAGATTCGATCGATCGAAAGTCGACCAGATTGCGTTTTCTGCAGAATTTCCAACTTAGCCCTAACTCATTAAACGTTTAGGGTTTTATGTTTTTGCCCTAGGTATATAAGGCAAAACCCTAGCCACGTTTTTAGAGTTGCTCCAGTTGTATTGTTGCTCATATATTGCTGTTTTGTGTAAATCTCTTGTGAGATCTAGAGGAGCTTTCCTTTACACAAAACTTAGGGATTTCAAGTTAGAGATAGTATCAACATCTCGATGATCAACTTGGTTGCTACCATTGAAACTTAAAGAATATCAAGCGTGGGTGCTTGTACTTGATTGAAGAGTCCAAGAAAGAAGGAGTCCGTGGATTCGGAGCTTGCACGTGGTCGTGTCAGTAAGTTCTACTGGTGGGTAGCATTAGGAAGTCGAGCGGGGAGCTTGTAGTCCTTTTGTATGAACTTCGATTCTTTCATAGTGGATTCAGGTTTGCCTTGAGGATCGGTGGGTCAAATCCTCCCGAGGTTTTTACCGTGTGATTTCCTGGGTGATCATATTATTGTGTCTTTTATTATTCCGCTGCTGTATTATTTTGATATGATTATTTGATTGCTTTAACCTAGAATTGCATAATTTGACTAAGTAACGACTTGGCTAATTAATCTAGGCTAACCAACCTGGTTGTGTTTTAAGGGGTCTAAAACCGTTCAAATGCATAAGACTCTCATTTGATAAGAAAACCTTATAAAATAAGTAAATATAACCCTAAATTACAGATCCAAAAATTACCTTTAAAAAAAACTTCTAACTATGACAATATCTCATCCTTCATCAACTAAGAATTGGAATTCCAAGGCAAGTTTTCTTCTTGTACCTTTCAAATACGGTAAACTTTTGTCTCCTCTCGGTGCCGGATTACTACAAAAGGAACACTTGATGATTGTCCATTTCTTATTCATTTGAAATTCATGATGTCAAATGGTCAAAGTTTGAGACTGAAAAACTACCATAAATATTGAAGATAACATGCATTCATGCAGTGAACTGAAACCAGAAAATGGCAAATTGTTTTGTGGCAATTGCATTGCCCAAATAGAGGGAAAAAAAAAAAAAAAACAATTTGCCACTTTTTTTTTCTCCTCTATTTCGGCAATGCCTTTACCACTTTTTTTTTTTTTTTAGAAATGATATATCTATAACATTTTCACAATATTTTTATAACAAATCCTAAGTAGCAGATTGTTACTGATTGTTATTATTGAAGCAAAAAAGTAATCTTAGTGTTAGGTTCAAATTTGAATCAATAACAACTAATCACGTGTAATTTGTTGTGAAAAATGTTGTGGACGTAGCATCTTTTTTTTTTTTTCCCTCCATTTGGCAACTTAGTTGCCACAATTCTTTATTTATTTATTTTCGGCAATGCCATTGCCACAATTGGATTCCATTTCGGGTACTCTCCCTAGCGTGCATTTTGGGCACTTCACGGGCAGGCTTCGTAGTACGGGTAGGACAAGAATTTTGGTAATATCATTACCAAAATCAATTTTCTCTCTCCCCTGATTCATTGTACTTTTTCTTGCAATTTTGGCAACACCGTTGCCAAAATTCAGTATCTCTCCTCATTTTGCCAAATAATTTTGAACAGTACCTACAACAACTCTATTTTTTGCAATTTTTAGCTAAAAGACTCGAGATTGTGAGTTGGATTTTTCAACTCTCATTCTCAATAATCTATTGCTATTGCACCTGATCTTAACCTTAATTTGTTACACTTTTTAGTAGTACTACACGTACTACTAGTCTTATCAACCGATATATCACACAACTTAGAAAGAGAATTCAAAATTCAACTTATGAGATGATTGAAACCTATTAATTACATTAATTAATTGCTATATCAGATTGTAAGTAAACCAAATGATCAGTTTGATTGATTATAAAAAAAAATGATCATTTTGATTGGAATGTAATTAAGCTAATTATGACACATGGCGACTTTTAGTGTGTGGGTGGACTATTTGGCTTGGTGTTGTATTTGTGTCATTGTAAAAGCTTATCAATTAGCATGAGTTTGTCTTTGTATGATGTGACGCACTTGTTTGGGCTGCTTGATGCTCACAGAGGATTGAAACAAGGAAAAGTACAAATGATGCATTACTAGCTGAAGGGAAGTTCCGTGAGACACTTTATTTCCTAAGGGATATAAAAACTTCGAAATGAGAACCTCTGCAAGCGTAAGAACTTTGGAAATGAGAACCTCTGCAAGCAGTTTATTGAATAGAGTGAATTGGTTTCTTAATAAAAAAAAATTTTTGACTTTTGTTTTATAGCAATTCACAAGGAGTAAAGCGCGAAATAAAAGCTCCAAAAATTAATTCTCTTTTAAATTTTTTTTAATAAATTATAATATACATTGTGTTAAAGTATAAGGGACTATTTGGGCTAGTTGATGCTCACAAAAGATTGTAACAAGGAAAAGTACAAATGATGCATTGCTAGCTGAAGGGAAGTTGGGTATGTTAGGTTCTAAAGACTGAAGATTTGATGTATTTAGAACTCTAATGTGTAATGTTGGCAAACCATAATCAAAACAATATGTTTAGTCTTGTTTAGACTTGCTCAAAGTTGTGTAATTCATGTAAAGTTGGAATCGAGTGGCGGTAGATGCATTGTGCATTTCGGCCTAGCTTGATCGATCGAAGGATAGACTCGATCGATCAAAAGTTGGCTAGAATGTTTTTCTGCAGAATTTCCAACTCAGCCCTATCTCATTAAACGTTTTGAGTTTTCTGTTTTTGCGCTAGGTATATAAGGCAAAACCCTAGCCACATTTTGAGAGTTGCTCTAGTTGTATTGTTGCTCATATTTTTGCTGTTTGTGTGAAATTCTTGTGAGATCCTTGAGGAACTTTCCTTCACATAAACTTAGGGTTTTCAAGGTAGAGATAACATCAACATCTTGATGATCAACTCAATTACTGCCATTGGAGCTTAAAGAAACACAAGCGGGGGTGCTTGTATCTTGATTGGAGAATCCAAGAAATAAGGAGTCTATGGATTCGGAGCTTGCACATGGTTGTGTCAATAAGTTCTACTTATGGGTAACATTAGGAAGTTGAGCGCGGGTGCTTATAAGTCTTTTTGTATGAAATTCGATTCTTTCATATAGTGGATTCAAGTTTACCTTGAGAATAGCTAGGTCAAATCATTCCCAGGTTTTTATCGTGTGGTTTCCTGGGTCATCATATCTTGTGTTATTTATTTTTTCCGCTGCTTTATATCTTGATATGATTGTTTGTTTGTGATAACCTAGATTTGGATAATTTGACTAACTTGGCTAATTAACTAGGTTAATCTGGTTGGGTTAAGGGGTCTAAAACTATTCAAGAGATTTTTGAGACTCTGAACCTTAGGCGAAAGATTTGGTCTGAGCGTTCAGTAGTATTAGATGAGCTTGATCCTGCCATTAGGGCAAATTTTGAGCGTCGAGGCTGGTTACCTTTGTTGGACATTTCTGATCCTCCTCCTCCAGCTACCCTGATTAGAGAGTTCCTTTCGAACATCTCTATCCGCATCTATCATTCCAACACTTTGGTTAAGAGTTGGATACGAGGTGTAGAGTACATCATTACTCCTACTGTAATGGCTGATACTCTAAGGGTACCTTTGGTCCAACACCCTGTCTACCCTTATGATGAGTCTCCTCTTTTGAGTGATGTCATGTCTTACATCCTGGATCTTCTATCTGATGGAGTTCTGATCCTCGAATCACCACTACTGAGCTATTTGAGTTGCACTATTGCTTCTTCAGGATAGCATGTCATTCTATATGGCCCATTTCTCATCTTCACACCATTCCTCTCAAGCAGTGTGTCTTTTTGTACGCTCTTGTTACTGATGCTCTTATTAGTTTTCCTCACTTGTCTCTTCGTTCTTTGAATGAATTTTGTAGGAGTTCATCTTCTTCTCATGCTCTTGTCCATCTTATTTTTATTCATAGGATTTTGTTATATCTTGGTCTAGATGATTTCCCTTCTTCTGAGCCTGTACATGGTTTTGCTCCCATAGGTGCGTCTTTTCTTAGACAGAGGGCTGCTCATCTTCGAGCTGGCTCTAAACACCCTAGGTCTGAGCCTTCTGGTAGCGCACCTCCTCTTTCTTCTTCTACAGGTCCTGCTTGTGAGGATGTTCCTGATCCTGTTGGTGATGTTGCTGCTGCTGATGTTCCTCTACCTCATTCGGATGACTTTGATATACGTTGTACCTTGGAGACTGTCATGACCGTTCTGGCGGCTCATGGTCAGATTTTGGTGGACTTACTTGATGAGATACGTGCTTTGCAACTTTGCGAGCCAACTTAGTGCATCTTCGTTCACCCTCACCACCTCCTTTTGATGATGGCGTGTGATTGTCCTTTGGCATTCCGTCACAAAAAGGGGGAGTAGAGTTTTGACACCTTGTAGAGGAGTTTTTGTAATTAGGGGATTTTTTTTTTTTTTTTTTTTTTTTTTGTTGTTGTTGTTGTTGTTGTTGTTGTTGTTGTTTTGAGGAGCTGTGGAGTTTAGATTGTATCTAGGTGCTTCCTTTGTTATCATTTTTGGGTATTCATGTTAGGGGGAGATACATTTATTTTGATATACATGATTCTTGTTGTCATTGTGATTCACTGCTTATTGATTTATATTTATGAGTTTTCATTATATATGTTTTATTTGTGTTGTGTGAACTCAAGATTGTTATACAACTGAAGTTAGTTTACTCTGTTGTTTACTGTTTTCTGTCACACATGCGTTTATGGTTTTTGAGTTTTCAGGAATATACAGGTTGATTCAAACTGCTGTCTACACTTCAAGATGGATAGTAGTTAGGTTGAATTTGGTTTATGAGCATTATTTTTGTAAAGGGCTTTTTATTTGTAAAACTTTGACTTTTAATTGTGTTTTGCCACGAATTGCCAAAGGGGGAGTTTGTTAGTTCTAAAGATAGGATTTTATTATTTAGAACTCTAATGTGTAATTTGGCAAACCATGATCAAAACAATATGTTTAGTCTTGTTAGGTTGCTCAAAGTTGTTAATTATTGTAAAGTTGGAATCGAGGGACTGAGATGCATTGGCATTTCTGGCTCTAGACTCGATCGATCGAAGGATAGACTCGATCAGTATCGAAAGTTCGGCAA